>NC_084738.1:21782719-22082719 GCF_033978785.1 Entelurus aequoreus
TTTGGAGACATGTTCACTTGTGTATTCTGATTGTTTATATTTAATGTATCCTATTGTTGAAATAAAGTAAGAAAATAAAGAGCTGTGATTGGTCAGCTTGTTATGACACCATTTGCAGGGTTCACACAGCCCACCTTCACGAACGTCTTCTACGATTTTGAGGCAATGTGTACTTCAAAAGTGACCTCTGTATTGAAATGATTAGTTCCAGCTCCAACATTAAAGTGAGTGTTGCTGTCACTACTACTATACACAGGAAAACATGTGGAAGACAATTGCAATTAGGTCTGCCTACGCATGCCGAAACAAAGATTGTGGATGACTGACAAGAGGCTCACTTTGTTCATGTAATTCTACTGTCGAATAAACATGCTCAGGTGCTGAGAGCGATGCCCAGAGTGAGACCTCTTGTATCCAGTTTGTAACCAGAGCCAAAGACATAAAAATGTATCGGTGACAGAAAAGTTATTGAGTTAATTTTCATTTATCGATCGATTTATTGACTAATATTGACTAATCAGCCCAGGTCTACAATTGTATACATTTTTCATTGCCCCTGGACATCGAATTTAATGCTTGTTAATGTCATTGAAGGCCTTAATTTTTGCAAAATCCATTTATGACTTTTAATGCTTTTTGATGACCCGCATATACTCTGTTTAAGAGCTGTGCTGGATAATAAGTGGGCAGCCGGCTTTTTTCGCTCATTTGCTAGTACTGCTCGACTTAACTCTCAACCAGAGTGCTTGGCTGGTCACGTGTTGCACAGACCCAAATTAATCTTAAGGAAACCTAAAATTGCACGTCTTACTGTACCTGATCGATTGTCCTTGCTGCCAGCTGCCACTTCCTCCACACAGTCCGAGGGGAACCAGCCAGTGCGACCTTTCGCCGTTCCCTCCCAGTAGCCCCCCTCTCCGACACTTAAGACTGCAACATAAAGAAACATATACATGACGCTGATGCTTATTTTTTTTTCTGCATTAAGAGTCTCATCCCACCTTTCACTTTATCCCCTTTGTTGAGGGAGAGCTGCCTGTCTCCACTAGCAGAGTGGGCCCGAGTGGCCACGTACACCCTCCCAGGCACTGCACTGTACATCCGCTTCACTTGACCTCCCCCACTGCCTGCAGGCGCCGCCCTATGGAACCAGGTCAAGACACGAAGAATCTCTTACAAAAGCATACGTTTATGCCATTGCAAATATATCGAGGCCATAACTACTTCCTCTATTTCTGTTCCCTTATAGAATGTTCACCAGCAGCTCAGTCCAATGTGACATTCTCATGGTTATAATTAGAAGGGGAATGTAAGTGGGACAACTGAAGCTCACTAGAGTTTATAAATGGCCCTAAAAGGACCTGATTAGAAAGAGAACCAACTATTCTCCAAGGGCTCCTTACCCCTGCCTGCTTCGTGGCTGCCTGTGCCTCTCCTCTGAGTCACTCTGGCCTCCTCTTCCTCGCGATGGGGAACGGGTGCGATTTCTAGGGCTGCTGGAACTTCTCAAGCCAATGGAAGCCCTACGGTGGCCCTGCAGAAACACATGCAAGAAGAGCAAAATATAACCAGCCCAGCAGGCACAAGACATTAAAACAACGCTGGGAACTTGTTGAATTAGGTCCTGACAATGACCAACTCAAACATAATGTTGAAACAACATGCTTTTTGATGACGTTTAATCAATGTTGGGTTCTGACGTTGATTTGACCTTTGAATTTTGGTATTTTCCCAAACAATATTCTACAACACAAATACAACGTTGAAACAACATGATGTTTGACAGCATTTATTCAATGTCAGGTTGTGACGTTGATTTGAACTTTGAAATTTGAAATTTGGTAATTTCCCAACCAACAACATGGATCCAACAATGGACATCGACGTTGTCTCAATTTACAAGTTAAGAATTATTTTGCAATGTTGTTTCAAAGTCAGTTTTAAAGGACATGTATGTATAATCAACGTATCAATGTCTTGTGCCTGCTGGGAGAGCTGTGTATATACAGTGTGTATGTACCTGAGCTGGGTTGGGAGCGTTTGCAGTCTTGTTGGGAATAACCGGAGGATCAGAGTGGATCATGGTATTATCACTGTTAGCACGTAGTAAAGGGTGGGACTGGAGCGCGGGAAGAGGCAGCGTATGGGCGCTTTCTTTTTGCTTGGAGACATATTTTGGTGATTCCAAAAAAGGGACTAAAGAGGCATGGCAGAGTTTACATGTAAGTAAAGGAAGCAGACTTTCATTCAAAGCAGTTTGGCATGAAAACTCACCTATGTCTGAATCTTTGTGGTTTTTGATGATTTCCCCAAGTTCAAAGTGACCAGACATTACAGCCAGCTGCAAAAAGTTATATCATTCTATTTAAAACAGGCAATAATGTGAATAATCTGTTCCAAGGTCAAATCCTCTCTTCCTCCATCAAAGACGTCTTTAGGTGTACAGGCTTTTTATCAAATACACTTTTAAAATTTGTAACATTTATTCAATTGCAAAAATACATTAATTATTTCCCATTTCTATTTGTTGATGATTCTTTACTTTATTTTTATTTAGAGCAGGACCTTTCAACTAAATTGTCTCATGACAGATATTTTTAAATCTTAGCTTCTTTATTATTTCCTGTCCAGCGGTCTTATTTTTGTTTCCACTTCCTGTTTGCCTCCACCACTTTAGTCTGAGCGCTGGCTCCCTCACCTGTGCCTGATTGCCAATCAGGATGCTTCTTTTACCAGTGTACAGGGTGTCCACAAACTCTGGGTACATGGTTAAAAACACATAATTGTTAAAAGAAAGCAATTCTAATGTTGATAAATAATATTTTCACCATTATTTTCTGATTTTCAATGCATAATTTGATGCGCTTTACAAAATTCAGTTAAACTCGATGAAATAGGTTCGAATTGCCGTCGATTTCAGCACACTGACTGGTAATGCGTTCTCTCATGTGGTTTGAATCTGTAATCTTCATCGAGTAAATGTTCTCTTTCAGCATACCCCAGAAAAACAAATCCAGAGGACAAAAGTCTGGTGAACAAGGGACCACTCAACATTACTTCTTCTTCCAATCCAGTGAGAAAAAACAGCTGTAGCAAATTGGGCAGGGGCCCCCATGCTGCTAAAGCCAGTTGGGAAGTCCCTCGCCTAGGCGCTCAATTTGAGGCATCAAGTTGTCTCTCAGCATGTTCAGATAAGTCTCACCCGTTACATGTTCATCAAAGAAGAAATGTCCTAACACATGAGCTTTCCTACAAACCACACCACACCATCACCTTTTGGCTGCCTTGCTGTTTGGATGGATCCACACAGTGTGGATTGCGTTAAGAAAGACCAGCATCAAAGATTCTGTCTGTTGACTTCACCATTTACATAAAACATAGCTTAATCACTGAACAACACAAAGTCTTTAGTAAAATTTATATTTTAATCCAATTTATCCGAAAACCATTCCACATCTGTACCCAGACTTTATGGACACCCTGTAGTCCAGAACAGGGGTTCTTAACCTTTTTTACCTCTTTTCCACGACAGAGAGGCCCACTCAAATATTAACACTATATTTATATTTTTTACTCTTGATTTCAATCATATTGAATACTTATATCCAACCCACTTACAGTTTAACATGATAAACCTTGTCAAATGATATGAAACCATGTGTTATTTACAAAGATTATTATCAAGGCTTAGGTCAGGCTGATTACAAAAATAAATACTTATCAAATATGGTGCAAAAAAAGGGAGTCATAAAAACGAATAAAAAATAGGTACATACAATCACGCAGTGCTACAATAAATAAATACTAAAATAATAAATAATAATAATATTGTAATAATATGTTTCTTACCTAAACTGAAAAATACAGCATCACCACTTCAGTCGTAATTTTTGCGCTTAAACTTCTCTATGACTTTAGCTCCAGACTTCTTCTGTCTAATAGTGTAATTTCTGCCACAAATGTTGGAAAAGTGTATTACAAGTGAGTATCGCTGCGGCCCATACGGACCAAAACTGAGAAATTGATTATTTTGCTCTGTTCGCTTCCATGCTGCATAGTGTTCTGTAATTTTTGCTTTGTTTGCTTCTATGCTGTACAGCATTCCCTAGGCTTCTTGTGTACTTCCCTGCTGAACTATTGCTGTGTTTGTCATTAAATACATTTTTACCTCCACTTTGCCTGACGTCTCTGCACCCTGGGGTCCAGACCAACAACACCCAAGCCAGAATGTAACAAGGGGCCACATTTCCAGAGAGCTAGGGACTTGGGGGCTGGACATTTTGAGAACGAGCATTTTGTAGCACATGGGTTCTTAACTTTTTGACCTTGGGGCCCAATTTTTTTACAGAGGAAAACTCAAATATTATATAAGAAAGCATGTGGTAACTACAAAGACTATTATCGAGGCTTAGGTCAGGCTGATTACAAAAATAAATACTAATCAAGTATTCTGCAAAAAAAAGGGACTCGTAAAAACTGATCAACAAATGTACATACAATTACACGGTGCTAAAATAATATAAAATCTAACTAAATCCCTAATAATAATATGTATGTTTCTTAAATAAATTTTCAATAAAACTAAAGTGCAAATGAAAATACAGCGTCACCACTTTTAGTACTTTTTTTTTTCGCTTAAGAAACTTCCCTAGCTCCAGACTTTTTCTGTTTGATTTTGTCATTACCGCCACAAGTGGTGGAAACATATATTACAACTGAGTACCACTGTGGCCCCATACAGACCACAGCTGAGAGTTATTTTGGCGGTCCTAGAGAGGGCGCTCCAGCGCACATTTGTTTTTCTTTTGTCTGGGTTAAAAATGTCAGAAAAAAACAATCTGATCTGCCAATATGTTAACACTGGTCCGAGTTCCTCTGTACAACATGAGCGCTGTAGTGTTTTTATTTTATTTGCTGCAAAAATTGTAATACTCTTTTACAAATTTTGAACTGAACTGGTCTGTTTGGTCAGGTGTCATTCCCAGGTCACATTTTTCCGCCAGATTGACAGTTAAATAGCCCTGATACACAGTATACTGTAGTGTTTTCTTTTTTACTGCTCTAATACTATAGACAACGACCAGCTACAAACGTCTTGTGTGTTTTTAACATACTTGACAAATTGAGATGATTCTAATTCTGGTTTAAAAACAATAAAACAAAAATACACAGGGCGATGTGGCTCAGATGGTAGAGTAGTGGTCCAGAGAAACTTGAGGGTACTTCGTACAAATCCAGCTTCCGCCAGCCAAGTCACTGCGGTTGTGTCTTTGGGCAAGACAGTTCACAAACATGGCTCTACGTGCCGCTCAAACTGGTGTATGAATATGAATGAATGTTTGGTGGTATGCGCAAACTGGCAGCCACTTTTTCGTCAGTCTATCCCAGAGCAGCTATGGCTTAAAATATAGCTAACCACCACCATGTGTGAATTTGGACTGAATGTAAGATGGGTTGTCGGTTCTCCCTGTAAAGCGCTTTGAGTGTCTAGAAAAGTGGTATATAAATCTAATCAATTATTATAAATACTGAAGACTTAGTAAAAAGATAACTCATAGTTCAACATTCCACAAAAGAGTGAAAGTAAATCCCAACAGTACTTCACACTTACTTTGATATCAAGCAAGATTTTTCATCTCTTGGGGTCTGAAACCCCCACAAAGAGAGTATATTATAGAGCCTATATGTTAAATGAATTATTTTTGTTACCTGAAAAGGGGTCTGGCCATGTTTGTTCTTTGCTTCCTTGTTTGCTCCCCTGTACAAAAGCACTCGAGCACAGCTTTCCTGATAGAGAGGTACAGTGATCAGTCATTAGCATTTTCCCACAAAAAGATGTTGTATTGGTACAATTAGTGGATTATTTCTACTTGCTTTGTTGTATAGGGCACAAATGTGAAGCGCGGCATTTCCTGAGGCATTCTGAGAGGAGGCGTCTGCCCCATAAAACAGCAGATGCTCCAAGTGTTGGGCAAAGCCATTCTGGCAAGCCTTTCAGAGTCAAAACAGTGACACAAATATACATTCATGTAGGTAAATAAGGCAGCACGGGTGGAAAATAAAATTAAAAAGTGGAGAACATGTGAATGAAAAACATCCATAAGCAAAATGGCGCCTTCCTGTTATTTTCCAGAGCAAAACTAAAATAAAATGCTTTCATCATGACACACATAATAAAAGCAATGCACTTGCATTATTCTACACAAACAACAAGAGGTCACTTGTATGCATGAGCTGGAAATAGCATGAGGTGAATCAGTATTGAGATGCTTGATTCAAATATTATAAATGATGCTCGGAGAGGTACCTTATGGATTTCTTCCATCCCAAATTCCTCTTCATCCATGTGCTGTGAGGAGGAGGAAGAAGAAAGAATGGAAAGATGAGGCTGGGAGAAGAGTAAGTAACTGATGTTATAGGACATTGTCAGAAATGGAATAGGACAGGAAAATGGACATGCATGCTAACTATTAATAGAGGACATCCCTTTTAAAGTAGTCATCAAAGTGTTCAGATGGAAAGTACCAGATGAGACTCATCCCAGTCATTCTCATCCCTCGTCCCCAACTTGGCCCTGTAGTAAAGCAAAGTCTCGCAGCATGTGGTGTCGCCCCCCGTCAGGACTGTGTGGTACAGCGGGGTCAGGCCACAGCGGTCTTTGTAGTTTGTAGAGCTTCCCAATGACAAGAGAGCCTGGCAGGAACATGCAAAACAAAGAGTTCCTAATCCTACAGTCTTGTTAAGAATTTTTTCGCTAGCTACAGTATCTCACAAAAATTAGCAAAGCCCTCACATTTCAGAAACCACTCCGTTTACAGTATATTGGATATATTTGAGAGTAGTCAATGTACAGCTTGCATACCAGTATCGATTTACTATACACTGAAAATGAGTCAGCACAGAGCAATTATTGTCTAAATAACGAACAACACAGGTGAGTACAGTCAAGCATGGTGCTAGTGGTGTCATGGTCTGGGGCTGCATGAGTGCTGTCAGTACTGGGGAGCAGTGGTTCACTAAGAGAAAGAGGACTTCCAACATTGTGAAGCAGAGCATGATCACCTCACTTAGGAAACAAGGCTGCACTGAAGTTTTCCACTATGATAACGAGCGTAAACACATGTCACAGATGGTTGTGGAGTGGCCAAATAAGTTACTTCCAGACTTAGGGGAAGGTGGAGGAGTTTAATATGGTTGTATGGGTGCTAAGATAGTGTTTTTGTGTATTTATCTATACATAGTGCAATATTTTACTGTGCAATATGGATAATTTATTACAAATTTTTAGTTACTGTATAGAAAAATCTGCATTGCAACGACATAATTTCGCAATTGTGGGATAAATAAGGTATATCCTAACATCTACCAGCTCCACCAGTGATGTAGTAGAAAAAGAGGATTCCAGTCACAGCTCTGCGGTTCAGGTGAAATCGTTGAAGATATTTAAGACGGTGCTAAATATTCACACATTGAACATGTTCAACGTGGGGTATTCACTCATTTTGCCTGGATATTTAAACCGTGACTTATATTTAGTGGATAATAAATCTATAGTGCTATGCAGAGGTGTGTAGTGTAGCCAGAAATTGTACTTAAGTAGAGCAGAAGTGTCATGATGATCGCTCATGACAATTAATAGTTTCCGGTATTTTGTTTCATTTCCTGTACGGCTCTCTTATTTTTGTTTCCGTTTTCTGTTTGCCTCTACTTTTCTTGTCTGAGCGGTGGCTCTCTCAACTGTCCCTAATTGGCACTCAGGACACACCTGTTCTTGGTTGCCAATCAGGATGCTTTTAGAGGAAGGGCTGGATCATTGTGCTTTGAACCTCCATGCAGCATTGCTTTCCCTATGCTTGCTGTATATATTTTTTTGCCTGTTTTGTGCACTTCCCTGTTGTACTATATTTTGCTATTAAAATTATTTCACCTGCACTTCACCTGCCGTCTCTGCTCTCTGGGGTCAAGACCTATACAACCGTAAGACGTTCTGACCTCTGCTTCACCGGAACGTAACAGGAACTGTCCAAAGTTTGGCTTGGGGGCCATTTTTGACCCGCTGCTCACTTTTTGGTGGACCTCAGCATATTGTCAAAATGAAATGAATCCCTAGTAATAATATATGTTATTAGATATTACTCAAATTTGCTTCATCACCTATAACACAGAGCTCATAATTGGATGTTTTGTTCAGTTAACTTAGTGTATATTGACCTGCATTGGATTGCTTTCAGCATCTTTAATGTACAAAATGTATTGAAGTGACCTCCCCAACATTTATCTTTTCTGTACACGGACCGTTAGTGGACAAAGTTTGGACACCCCAACTTAAGAGTCAGAGTTTTGAGTAGGAGTAAGTAAGTATTTAGTGGGAAAAAAAACACTCAAGAACTGAGTAACTAGTGAGTAACTGATTTATTTAGTAGCTATTTGTTATTGGTACTTGCACTACAATCACAGCTTGTATGTGTGTGAGAGACAGAGAGAGAGGCACTGCTACAGAATGCACTGTACCACAAAATATGCAAATTTTCAGTCATTTATGACGCTATAACAGGGCTAATGTTAGCATATACATAACTAAAATAAAAATGAAAAAAACATCTACAACTTACCGCAACATGTTTTTATAGTTGGATGTGGAATTTTTGTAGGCTCAAATGTGATGATTTCTACTGACGGATGACAGCGCATAATATACACTACCGTTCAAAAGTTTGGGGTCACATTGAAATGTCCTTATTTTTGAAGGAAAAGCACTGTACTTTTCAATGAAGATAACTTTAAACTAGTCTTAACTTTAAAGAAATACACTCTATACATTGCTAATGTGGTAAATGACTATTCTAGCTGCAAATGTCTGGTTTTTGGTGCAATATCTACATAGGTGTATAGAGGCCCATTTCCAGCAACTATCACGCCAGTGTTCTAATGGTACAATGTGTTTGCTCATTGGCTCAGAAGGCTAATTGATGATTAGAAAACCCTTGTGCAATCATGTTCACACATCTGAAAACAGTTTAGCTCGTTACAGAAGCTACAAAACTGACCTTCCTTGGAGCAGATTGAGTTTCTGGAGCATCACATTTGTGGGGTTGATTAAACGCTCAAAATGGCCAGAAAAAGAGAACTTTCATCTGAAACCCGACAGTCTATTAGTGTTCTTAGAAATGAAGGCTATTCCACAAAATTGTTTGGGTAACCCCAAACTTTTGAACGGTAGTGTAAGTTATTTTTTCCTAGTTTGTATGTAAACATTAAAGACCCTCATCATGTCTAACTACGAGTAGCACACTTACATGTCACTTTTTACAGGCTGGGGTCATGTGACTGCCAGGCTCAGTTTGATTGGTGTAATGTAGTCATACGCCACTAGTGTTTACCTTGGATTGGTGAAACACTCATGTGACCGTGCCCACTGGAAGCAGTAATCAATAGATTATTGAAAAATATAACAACAAATGTAGTGATCGGAATGAAACTCAATGTCCATCCATCCATTTTAACAGACTAAAAGTAGAGTTACTTCTTCACAAAAATACTCAAGTCAAAGTAATAAGTATGCTGAATTAAAACTATTCTAACAAGTAAAATTTATCAAAACCCTCCTACCCATCTACCTACGTCTGATGCTATACAAGCTGTACACAGACTACTTTAAGTTATGTCCAAGTTTCTATAGTATTGTCCCTTGAGAAGATATAATACAAAAGTTGTGTGTTATATATTGCAGTGATGTAACTCACCATTAGCCCAGTATGATTGTGAACCCTGACAGCTTTGTGCACCGCAGTCAAACCATCTCTGCTTCTGAAGTCAAAATGAGCTCCGCCCTGAACCAGAGCCCTCATGCCCTCCACTGGCAGGCCTGACTGTGCGGCCACAGTCAGGGGGGTCTCTAGCTCAAGGTGGGCAGGTAGAAAATGTAAGTTTCAAAAATTAGGAGCGTAATGTTTATAATTGAAACTTGTGGCCAGCTCACCTCCACTCTCCAGGTCATGAAAGTTTGGATCAAGACCTTTATCCAGGACTTTAACCATTTTCTCCAGCGCTCCAGTTTGTACATAATCCATGAACTTTTTGAGGCTGGCCTGAGAAGTTTTCAGTGAATGTGAGTGGACTATAATTGGTTAATGCACACAATGAATAAAAGGGGAAAAAAACAATTACCTTAGTGCTGAGCTTGGAAAGTGCCTTTTCATCCAGATTTGTCTGCTTATACACTCTAGTTTTGTATCGAAACTGAAAAGCAGAGAAGATGGGCTTAAAGTGAATTCAAAGGAATCAAAAAACTAAATGAGATTGGAAAAAAGAGCTTGTAATGCTACAATTTTACTGACTGTCAAGCACATTGTAATGGCGATGATGTTGCTGGACTGGTTCAGCAGAAGTAGCAGAAAGCACATTGTATAAGCCAAACTCTTCATTTGCTCAACTGAATGCCAAAATACACAAACTGCTCCAAATAGTCTTTTTGGATCTAGAAGTAAATGGCTGGCAATAAAATAGAGGTTTAAACTACAGGAGGCTTTGTGTACAAAAGTCAGTCAGCATAATCCACATTGCCTCTGTTTAAAATAACAAAAATCAAAGTTTGGAACTGAAACAACTAAATTATTCTTCAGGAATGAAGCTTTTGAACCGCTATGAAGCTATATAAACACATTGTAATTGTAACATGGCAAATAATCTGAAATATTGATTTTTATTATAATATATTACCCAAAAATATGCATCAGGGGTCATTCAATTAGCTAAATTTACCAACCTCATTCAACCAGCATAGCTCATGTATGGTTATGGTTTTAACTTATTTTGAATATGGTTACATATTTCCAGATTTCTAGTTTCTCATTACAACATGTCTGAAAAGGAGTAGGAAGAAACAGAGCTTATTTAATCCTGACACTTTTCTATTTCATAGCAATTTCTTAAACATGTTTGTTCACTACCTGTGCTTACTTTGTAACACAAATAAATTAAATAAATAACCAATCAAGTTCTTATGAATACATAGATTTGTATAAGTTGTTATTCAAATAATGTGATAAATAACGAAAGATGATCTCATATATTTTTGATAAGGTTCAAGAAGTTTATCAGGATTATTCTACCTTGTACTTTGTAAACACTTTGCGTTTGAACAGTTTCTTAAACTGGAACATATTAGTACATTGTATGATTTCTGTGCTTTATCCATTTCATAATCAACTTACACACACTGACATACTAAAGGTATAAACTGTTGTATGTGCATACAAATGTTTTAAGTGTAATTGTTCCCTAAGGTTATATTTATCCTCTGTTGTCGAAAAGAATTGTTGTACATTTTTGGGTAGCAGGTTATAGTTTGCTTAGTGTATAATTTTAGCTGTTTGCAAATTCATCAAATCATTAAATTGTAATAATTGTGTTTTAAATCAATAAATAAAGGGTTTGAATGTTCTCTATAACCGACATCTTGTATTATTCTAACTGACCTATTTTGTATCATGGCTAGTGAATGAAGTGTACCATTATAATTATTTCTCCATATTTCTACACAATAACTTAGATATAGTAACACTAGCGAGCATAGAGAATATGGAATGATTTTTAGTTCAGAACGTATTTAGCTTTATTCATTACAACAACATTTCTTGCCACATTATTTTGTATATTTTTATGAGATTTTCAGTTCATTTTATCATCTATTTTTGCATCTATTTTATTTTATTTTACCATCTACTACTAAAGTAGTCTGTTTTTGTCAAACCATCTATTTTTAAAACAACACTTTTTACTAACATTATATATAGTCTGTGGAAGGTAACATTACACATATATTATATAAGTTGCTTATAGAAAACCACTTTGGTGATTTGGATCCTTAAAAAATGCAAAAACTCTTTGTCGGTCAGTTCTGTTCACATTGCCGTTATTAGATTTACCAGCAGAGGGCAGTGAGAGATCATTGTGACAGTCCAACATTCATCATGCAATACAAACTAATGAAACATGATTTTATCATAGTGGATTTGCTATTTATCTATTAGCGGTTTCACAAGGGAATGTGTATATGTTAGGAAGTTCAAATATGTGGAAATGTTAGAAAGAAGTAACTGTAATACAAATATCCAAAAAGTGCTAATTAAACTATCCATCCATCCATCCATTTTCTACCGCTTATTCCCTTCGGGGTCGCGCGAGGCGCTGGAGCCTATCTCAGCTACAATCGGGCGGAAGGCGGGGTACACTCTGGACAAGTTGCCACCTCATCACAGGGCCAACACAGATAGACTAGTTTCTTTTATTTTGGGTTAATGTGTGTAGGTTGTCATGGATATGTGTGTCATTATGTCATACCTCAAGGTAAGGCACCCCTTTCTCAAAGGACTGTGAGTATTCCCTCAAGGTCCTCTCCTCGTCGAAGAACTTGGCGTCCCGTCCCTCTCCCGCGGGCTGGAAGAGGCCATAGTTGTAGACGTCCCACAAGGTCTCAGTGAGGGAGCAGATGATCTGCTGCTTGGCGTTCCACACCGTGCAGTCTTGGTCGAACTGGAGACATTGCTGACAGACCGAGGAGGTCAAAGGTCAGCGATGTAGCTTGTATACCTTATGATGTTGTATATAGTCTCTAACACGATGAAATAAATGAGTGGCAGTCACAACAAAACTTTTGAAATGCTCAATATTTTCTTTTGAGATCATGCAGTGAAGTGAATTATAATTATATAGCGCTTTTCTCTAGTGACTCAATGCGCTTTTACATAGTGAAACCCAATATCTAAGTTACATTTAAACCAGTGTGGGTGACACTGGGAGCAGGTGGGTAAAGTGTCTTGCCCAAGGACACCACGGCAGTGACTAGGATGGCAGAAGCGGGGATCGAACCTGCAACCCTTAAGTTGCTGGCACGGCCGCTCTACCAACCGAGCTATACCGCCCCCTGACCAGTCAAGTCACGCTTATTCACGGCAAAGAAATGCGATGAAAAAAGTTACCGGGAGAAAATATGGTGTTTTGGCATCCTTGCGCTTATTAGAAATTAATTAAAGTAATTTTTGCTATTTGTGTGAGGTGCAATACTGACAATATTGCTTGTGGAACAGAGTACAGTATATGTGTTCTTTACAGATTAAACATTGCCATACTTTGTTAATAAAACACATTTATACTCAACAGAACTTAAACATTGTAATTTAAGCAGTTGTTTTTTGACAGTATATCACACAATTTTGGTTAAAATGAGCCTAAATACTTCCACACAAACAATATGCTTTACTCTACTGTGGGCATGCCTTAGAACAGTGGTTCTCAAATGGGGGTACGCGTACCCCTGGGGGTACTTGAAGGTATGCCAAGGGGTACGTGAGATTTTTTTAAAATATTCTAAAAATAGCAACAATTCCAAAATCCTTTATAAATATATTTATTGAATAATACTTCAACAAAATATGAATGTCAATTCATAAACTCAGTGAAGCACAAGCTCAGGTTTCTCACTAAAATGTCTGTCAAAAAGAACTGTGAAAAGAAATGCAATAATGCAATATTCAGTGTTGACAGCTAGATTTTTTGTGGACATGTTCCATAAATATTGATGTTAAAGATTTAATTTTTTGTGAAGAAATGTTTAGAATTAAGTTCATGAATCCAGATGGATCTCTATTACAATCCCCAAAGAGGGCACTTTAAGTTGATGATTACTTCTATGTGTAGAAATCTTTATTTATAATTGAATCACTTGTTTATTTTTCAACAAGTTTTTAGTTATTTTTATATCTTGTTTTCCAAATAGTTCAAGAAAGACCACTACAAATGAGCAATATTTTGCACTGTTGTACAATTTAATAAACCAGAAACTGATGACATAGTGCTGTATTTTACTTCTTTATCTCTTTTTTTCAACTAAAAATGCTTTGCTCTGATTAGGGGGTACTTGAATTAAAAAAATGTTCACAGGGGGTACATCACTGAAAAAAGGTTGAGAACCACTGCCTTAGAAAATGTATGGCTTACCTTACCTTTAAATAATTTATTATCTGCCACATTATATTCATGAAATACAGTGCAAATCCACAGCAGGTCGAAAAAACAATATGACTAATCATGTGCAACAATCCAGAGTAAAAAGAACAAATTACTGTGTGAGCATATGAGACCCATAAGCCACAAAAGCACCTCAGAAATATGTGCATGAATGCATTTTTGGATTTTTCAGTCATTGGCGTGCGGCCATTTTCAACACGTCATTACATTACATTAAGCCACAGAGCAGTGCTGTCCAGGTCCTAACAACACAGCGTGGATGTATCCATGCGTATTGTTCCATTTCGGTAAAGCTGTGAGTAAAAACTGTACACCTCAGCACATTTCATGTTCACCCCCCGCCCCCTCCCCTTCCCACCCTTACCCGTGAGCAGCTACCCCCTATAGTTTGCAATGTTAGTTACTGATAGGGTCTACTAACTCTATTGGCATGGCAACCAGTTCATTAGAGGAGTCAGGCCCCAGTTGCCGTAGCGATATGTCTGCAGCCCTTAGGAGGTAGAGCTGCTAATGGCAAAGAAATAAGAGCGAGTATATTTGTGAGCATATATATTCTATAGGTTTGTCATGTGGTGTGCATTATGTGATATAGGATTGAGTGTCTCATTGAGAGTAAACCATCATCATGCAAACTACTTTCAACGTGGGGATTTATGTCCCCACCCACTTTAAAACTAGCACAGTTAAGATTACAGAGGCTGAGGTGTGTTTATCAAAGGTGAACAGAGTATTCCGGACCCAAGGGCACATATCCTCATATTCCTCCTCCTTCTTCCCCCTCCCCAAACTCATTAAAAGCCAATTAGCGATTACGGTTGCTTTGAGGGCAGATTAGCTGACATGTAGAACAGCCAGAACGCATAAAGGATATGAAAATTTAGTAACGATGACAGAGTGGAGAGGTTACGCGGTTGCACTGTTTCGCGCCTAGTTCTGGTATGTGTGGGCTTGCCAATTCTCACCTGCCGCCTCCACACAAGCCAGAGCTGCTTCAAGTGTGAATTGGAGCCAAGTTTGGTTTATAAAAGCACAATAGCACCATGTCTGACCTTGACCCTACATGTTGACTGAACATGTCTGCCATCACAGGCTGATGAAGTTGAACTCACACTTTCTTTTCGAGAGTCATCACCCATTGGAATGACAACATGGTGAAATGAGGTGTGTAGGGGGGGAGGGGGGTGTATCTACTCGCTGCAAAGCTCTGGTTCTTGAGAGTGGATTCAAAATGTGAACAGAAGGTCTGGGTCAAGTAGGCTGTGAAGTATCAAATAAGACATGTTTTGTTTGGATTTTTTCTAATGTACTCTAAAACACTGGTGTCCAAAGTGCGGCCCGAGGGCCATTCTCAAATTTTTAACGGCCCCCGGCAAATTCTATAAATACTACAACCGCAAAAAAACATTAAAAAGTGGGAAAAAAAAGAGCATGCAGGTGATATGTAATGAGAATTCTAATAACACAAAGATGTCATGCAGGCTGTTTTTTTTTTTTTAACAGTCATTGCTCAAAAAATAATAATGAATCAAAATCAATGTTGTTATGAATTAGTGACATATTCAAGGCTTCAATTACCTCACATCAAATATTCGACTCTAAAATATTTTTTAGGGAAAATATTGTATATTTAGTGTGTTTTCCATTAAAAAAAAACATTATGACAAAAAGAGCAAAAAACAAACAAGCAAAAAAAATAAAAACATACACAATAATAAAAACTTATAATCAACCGATAGATTTAAAGTTGATCTAGAGATTTGAGCGTTGAACGTAAAAAAAAAATGTGTGACTTATTTTTACCACTTTTATGATTGGGGCCCTTTTGGGTTCTTGAGCAAACAATCAAAATCAATGTTGTTATGAATTGTTGACCTACTTATGGCTCCAATTACTTCAAATCAAATATTCCACTTTAACACATTTTAGGCGGGAAATGTTGCATAGGAGGTGTTTTTGCCGTAAACTGTCATTGTCATAAAACATGATTTTAAAAAAATATATATATATGACTTTTTGTGACTGAGAACTTGAGGAGAGCCCTAAAGTTAAAAACGTACATATTGTAATGGTTTTGAAAATAAAAAATTCTCAAAATGGACCCCACATGCTTTGATTTTACAGTGTGCAGCCCTCAGTGCCAAAGGTTTGGACAACTTTGCTCTAAAGTAACAGTACTTTTACTTGAGTACTGCTAAGGTCACAACCAAGTTTAATTTTGATATTTGTCCATTGAGAAGTAATATTAAAACGGCTGCTGAAATGTGACGGAGTACAGTACTCATTTTTGTAAGATACCGCATGGAAAGTTTTTCTCTCTGCAGTAGTAGCATTTAGTAGAATACAACTCATAAAGAAGGCTTAAATAATGGTGTGTTTTTAGAGAACCTACTGTTTGTTTGATGTCAGGAATTCCAACGCGGAACACCATCATGGTCAGGAAAGTGTCCTCCAACGGCGCCATGGTGGTCATGCTGCGCTCCATCAGTGCTCTTCTCTTGTGCGGTGCGTTCAAGCCCGTGTGATGCTGATTGGCCGCGACGACATGATGCTGCGTCTTATTGGCTGTGTGATGATGTAAGATGTCTTGATTGGACATGTAAGCGACCCCGCGGTTTCCCGGGTTTCCTAACCTCACGGGGCGGTCTGCTCTCTGCCTGCCGACTACAATGGCTGCCGGTTTGACCACCTCGCCAACTTTTCCTTCCCAGGATTGTCTTCCTCCCGTCATTTCCTTCTCTAGCAAACCTTCTAACCCTCCATTCTCGATGTCATGTCCGTCTTCCCCTTTTCTGGGTTCTCTGACCAGGTCCTCGTCCTCCTCCTCATCCTCCCCATCTTGGTCATCCTGACCGGGATAAAAGTGCTCGTTATTTCCCAGCATCATTCGCGGCACAGGGGTCACTGCAGAGAGGGCTGAGTGACATAGCTGTCATGGAGACAAAACATGGCTATCCCAAGAGAATGGCCTCATCCTTTGAAACATGCTGTGGGGAACAGGCAGAGAAATCGGTCAGTTTGAGTCAGTTGAGTCCGGTTGGGTCCAGGATGGTGTGAACCCACTCAAACTTGAAGCTATGGAACACACACAGCATACTTATGAAGTATGAGGGCCACACTGATCGGCAGAACAAACTTGTAATATAATCATGATTTTACAAGGAAAATATACATAATGATGTTTAGGGGTGTGGGAAAAAATCGATTCGAATTTGAATCGCGATTCTCACGTTGTGCGATTCAGAATCGATTCTCATTTTTTTAAAAATTTGTTTATAATTTTATAATTATTATTTTTTTTTCTTTTAATTAATCAATCCAACAAAACAATACAAAACAATACCATAACAATGCAATCCAATTAAAAATTTAAACCCGACCCAGCAACACTAAGAACTGCAATAAACAGAGCAATTGAGAGGAGACACAAACACAACACAGAACAAACTAAAAGTAGTGAAACAAAAATTAATATTATCAACAACAGTATCAATATTAGTTACAATTTCAACATAGCAGTGATTAAAAATCACTGCTATATTATCAGTAGACATTTATAAAAAAAAAAAAAAGAACAATAGTGTCACAGTGGCTTACACTTGCGTCGCATCTCATAAGCTTGACAACACACTGTGTCCAATATTTTCACAAAGATAAAATAAGTCATATTTTTCGTTCATTTAATAGTTAAAACAAATTTACATTATTGCAATCAGTTGATAAAACATTGTCCTTTACAATTATAAAAGCTTTTTACAAAAATCTACTAATCAACTTGCATGTCAGCAGACTGGGGTAGATTCTGCTGAAATCCTATGTATTGAATGAAAAGAGAATTGTTTTGAATCGGGAAAAAAATCGTTTTAGAATCGAGAATCGTGTTGAATTGAAAAAAAAAAAATCGATTTTGAATCGAATCGTGACCCCAAGAATCGATACTGAAACGAATCGTGGGACACCCAAAGATTCACAGCCCTAATGATGTTGCAATGGTTTAAAAGGGACCTACTATGCAAACCAACTTTTCTTATCTATTAGTACCTATTTTTGTGTATTTGGGATCAGCACAAGTCCCAAAAGTTTGAAATCAAATCATAGAGGCATGGCAGATATTTTTGAAACAATCTTTCCTTCCCTTAAACTTTCTCCAAACGAGCCATTTGGAATTTGCCCAACTTATGAAGTTTTTCCCATTGGTGATGTCAGCGGTTATCTCCATATATCGTAGAAATTTACCCGAGGAGCTTTGCGAAAGTCCATCATTAGAGGTGGGGGAAATAATAAATTTTTAGATGCATCGCAAGTTGGACATGGACGATTGTAGAATTGATTAGTAAACGTCAATAATCAATAATCGATTTATTTAATAATGAATAAATAAAGTAATGCAGACAGTTCTAAAATTTGACTGACCTCACAGAGAGATCTGACTAGCTCCTTTATTATCGCGCACTTATGGTCCAGTTTTGCACACATTTTCATTATTTTTAATAAATGTGGGAATTAAATTAACTGTTTCTTATTCCAAATGAATTTTTTTTCTTAAAGTTGCAAGTGATAAACGCTTATTTAGTGATATGAAAAGAAATGTGAAAATGCATCAATATACATAAATTAAAGATGCATCAATAATCGATTTTTAATCCAGAACCGTAATCGTAATCAAATCCTGAGGTGCCCAAAGAGTCCCACCTCTATCCACCATTGTAGTCGATAAGTTCCTTCTTTTACTCCAGCCTCTGGTTTTTGGGCAGACTTGCTCTAAGTGCATAGATCAAAATTATATAGGTCAGTAGACTCGATATGGAAGCCCTAAAGATTACAACATGGCTGACGGGGAGAAGACGCAGTCGAAGTGGAGGCATGTAAATAAGACCGCCCACAAAACAGCGCATCCTTAGCGGGCGGTCAGAAAGCGGCTTGATAACGGTCTGTTAAACATAATTTATAGAAAATGTTGGCCAAAGAACCACCATTACATGTTATGTAGACAACAAGGAAGTGTTTTAAATATAGAAAAAAAAAACGTAATATGATCCCTTTAAGATAAACGTTATGTTCCAAAAATAAAATCATGATGCAGAAGTGTCTAAACCTTTTCTACTGAGGCCTGTACTTAAAAAATATTTATTTTATTTTGTGAACAGACTAAAACCAATTCAAAGTAGGGTTTTAGCTTTGTCAAACTGACGGTGTGTGTTTCTATCTATATTTTTTGTATTTTTCTCGTTACATTACAGTAACTTTTTGGCCCTTTTTATCCCCCGTTTTTGCTGTTTTTTTCAGTTTTCCTGTTTTATTTTTAGAATTCCGCCGACCAGCAAAAAAAAAAAAAAAAAAAGAGTTGCGGGCTGCAAAAGGCACTTTGGACATCGCTTTTGTAATATTTCGAGACAAAACTTGGAATGGTACAAAATAAAGTTGCAATGCTACAAGAAAAAAGTTGTAATGCGGTAATACATTAACTTAGTAATTGTTAAAATATACACAATTGTAAAACAAATGTGTTCTATTAAACCACTAATGGCAACATAAGCTAGCCAATGGTGCTCTTGTTATATTTATTGCTTTGAAAAATTTTACTGTGAGCAAGTTGTAAACAGCCCTTTCAATTTATTTATTTAATTAATTCATTTGTTTGTGTTAAAAATTGAGCACAGAAAGTGAACACACAAATGTGTTAGAAATTGTTAAGAATTAGAAAAGGAGTAGGGTTTGATAAGCTAAGCTTTTCCTACTCCTTTTCGGACATGTTGTAATGAGAAACTTGAAATACTGTATGTGATGTACCAAATTTTAAATGTGTGCAAGTTCCAAATGAATTAAACCACAACCATAACAATTAATGTGCAATGTAACAATAAAAAGTTTAAATGGTACAAGATTGTCACCAGAATAAGACTTTACAGTAACACTAAACTACAAGAAAAAAGTTGTAATGCGGTAATACATTAACTTAGTAATTGTTAAAATATACACAATTGTAAAACAAATGTGTTCTATTAAACCACTAATGGCAACATAAGCTAGCCAATGGTGCTCTTGTTATATTTATTGCTTTGAAAAATTTTACTGTGAGCAAGTTGTAAACAGCCCTTTCAATTTATTTATTTAATTAATTCATTTGTTTGTGTTAAAAATTGAGCACAGAAAGTGAACAAACAAATGTGTTAGAAATTGTTAAGAATTAGAAAAGGAGTAGGGTTTGATAAGCTAAGCTTTTCCTACTCCTTTTCGGACATGTTGTAATGAGAAACTTGAAATACTGTATGTGATGTACCAAATTTTAAATGTGTGCAAGTTCCAAATGAATTAAACCACAACCATAACAATTAATGTGCAATGTAACAATAAAAAGTTTAAATGGTACAAGATTGTCACCAGAATAAGACTTTACAGTAACACTAAACTACAAGAAAAAAGTTGTAATGCGGTAATACATTAACTTAGTAATTGTTAAAATATACACAATTGTAAAACAAATGTGTTCTATTAAACCACTAATGGCAACATAAGCTAGCCAATGGTGCTCTTGTTATATTTATTGCTTTGAAAAATTTTACTGTGAGCAAGTTGTAAACAGCCCTTTCAATTTATTTATTTAATTAATTCATTTGTTTGTGTTAAAAATTGAGCACAGAAAGTGAACAAACAAATGTGTTAGAAATTGTTAAGAATTAGAAAAGGAGTAGGGTTTGATAAGCTAAGCTTTTCCTACTCCTTTTCGGACATGTTGTAATGAGAAACTTGAAATACTGTATGTGATGTACCAAATTTTAAACCACAACCATAACAATAAATGTGCAATGTAACAATAAAAAGTTTAAATGGTACAAGATTGTCACCAGAATAAGACTGTACAGTAACACTAAACTCAAGCTGTAAAGTTACAAGGAAAAGTCGGAATGTGAGACGATTATTGTTTTAATGTTCAGAAACAAAGTCTTAACAGTACGCAAGTAAAGTTGCAATGTTGTAAGAATGATGTCAAAATGTAAAATTGTGACAACATAACTAATGTTTTCAAAACAAACTTATGTTAGAAAAATAAGTAAATAATGTAATGGGAAAAAACTAGTAATAGTAAAATAAGCTTTATTGGCCAAAGGATGTTTAACACAAACTTTGAGTTGGAAGACGGCGCTATCTTTATAAGAGCAAAGGCATAACAAAAAGAAAAGCTGTAAAGCAGCAAAAGTAAAACCGTATGAATAAGAATAATGTCGTAATGTTACAGGAATAGAACAGGGAAGTTACATTAAAAAGATTGCTATGAGAATAATACTTGCTGATGATAAATGTTACAAGTAGGAATGTCCCGAGACAACTTTTTCACTTCTGATGCAAGTAATAGTCGATACCAATACTATCCAATATCAGCACGTCATGCATACTTGTATTATTTTGTTGTGGGGAATGTTAGAAAAGGCTTGATTAAGTGAAATTAGTGACACTGAGAACAATGGTAGGTATGGAAAACACTAAACTATTTATTATATGGACGTATTGCTGTTCTTAAAGGGACCCTATTATGCAAAACCAACTTTTCTAAACTATTGGTACTTGATGTCGTGTATTTGGAATTTGCATAAATCCCGAAAATGTGAAATCAAACTGGGGATGCCTGGCAGAGATATTTATAAAACAATCTAGCCTTCTTTCATACTTCCAGGAAAAGAGCCGTTTGGAATTTGCCCCATTTGTGACATTGGTGACGTCAGCTGATTATCCATATGTGACAGAAATTTACCCAAAGTGCTTTGCGCGAGTCCGCCATTGTAGTCAATAAGTTCCTTCTTTTTCTCTATCTTCTTGTTGTGGGGCAGACTGTCTCGTACATGCACATGCATCCTCCGCTGTTGCCATTTCTATTTTAAAGTAGCTTATACTGTAGATCAAACTTAATCTGTAGTAGACGTCATAAGGAAGCGCTAGAAACTACACGAAGTGGAGGCACGTAAATAAGACCGCCAACAAAACAGAAGAGATCCTCAGAAAGTGGCTGGAAGACGGTCTGTAAAACATAATCTATGCAACATTTTGCCCAAAAAAACACCACTACATGTTTTAGAAAAAAAAAAAATTATATGACCCCTTTAAGTTGAAGCAGCATGGTAATAGTTTTGGCCACAATAATTCATTAAATCAAGCTCATGACGTTGTAAATAGAATGATGCGGACACGTTTGTTACTGGATACTTTCTGATAAGCTTCTGCCGTGGAGACTTTATATCTGTGAGTAATATGAAACTTCAATTATTTGATACTTGGTGATATTGATAAATGTGTTTTAGACTGCAATATTTTTCAGTCAAGGACACTTATTACGTATGGGAGCTTGTGTGCTATTATGTGCTTAGCTGTTGTGTAGCTGCTAGCGCCTAGTAGCCAATAGCCTACCATATTTACATTTTGTAAATTATTTCACTCAAATACAAGAGTTTATTGGAGGACATAAAGATTTAAGTGGCTGTCCAGCTTTGCACAAATAAACGCACTGCAGGACTGCTTGTATCAGGCCTTATATCAGAGATTTTTGAAATGCAAACTGATATAATCTGATACTTTGCTGATTGATTGATTGATTGATTGATTGATTGATTGATTGATTGAGACTTTTATTAGTAGGTTGCACAGTGAAGTACATATTCCGTACAATTGACCACTAAATGGTAACACCCGAATAAGTTTTTCAACTTGTTTAAGTCGGGGTCCACTTAAATTGATTCATGATACAGATATATACTATCATATATACTATCATCATAATACAGTCATCAATATTATATATATTATTATCGGATCAGGACAACATTAGTTACAAGAATAAAATACTAATACGATTAACAGTTGTAATGTTATGAGCAGAAAGTCAAACGGTACAATACATTTGTAATTTTAAAAAAAAGATAAAAGTAGTAACGGTAGGAGATGAAACTAGTTATGGTACGAGAAAATGTTCCTAATGTCTTAAAAAATAAAGTTGTGTAGCAAGAATGAACACAAGGTGTTACAAAAAATAAATTTGTAATGTTATGAGCATTAATACGTGCAATGGTGTTAGATTAAAATTTAATAAGTTGAGAGAAATAAATATTTCATTATAATGAATGCTGTCAAAATTCCCATACAAAATTAGGAGTAATTATCTTTTATTTTCAGTGTGGCCCTAGTACTGCTTCGTTTAAGGATTACACAAAACGCTAATGCAGAACAATCCACATGTCTAAATGAGCACAGAGATGGTCCACTTTTTTCCATTTGGAGAAAAGCAGGCCGATGAAAGACAGGCTAAATATATAGAAACTGTGAAAGAGCATCATGGGATCTTTGCAGACGAGAGTGAGTGAGATATGCAATTTAGCTTCACATGAGGTCGAGCTCTTCTAGGAGGCTGGACTAACTAAGCGAACACATGTTTGCACCACAAAAACAACCACTGACTGAAGGTTTAACCTCAATGTTAAAGAAGCCCCAGGTTTCCCCTGATTTTTTAAATATGGATGCCGGGAATATGTTGTTTAAGAAAGGCTTATGGCTACAATTTTGCTGTAAGATCATTTAATAGGGCTTCTGCAATGACATACTAGGGCCTCCATATGTTTACTTCTGGTTTACTAGTTAAAGGGGCTTTGCAAATCGCTGCCAGCAGCTGCTTGCCTGCTGCCTATCAGCTGCTTGCCTGCTGGCATTTTGAAGCCGGGCAACACAAAATGATTGGCAGATGGAGTTCAATAAAAAAAAAAATCACAATGGGGGGAGGGATGCAACTACAATTAGTACACAGTCATACAATCAGTGGCATGCTGACCAAATTGTGGCCTTTGGTATAAATAATAATGTAATGATGTCATCATGTGCCAAGAATAGCATTGCAGTGTTCCTCCTCTCCAAAAATGAGTGAAAATGGAAGTCCAACGTTAAAGGAGTATTAGGGCATATACATTTGGAGAAAAAGTAAAAATAAAGTAAGTCTATGCTTTAGCTTATTTCAAACACACTTAAAGTTACATAAAAGAATATCACATGTTTACACCAACATGTCAGGTCCAAAAAGGGGTAAGAAGAAGCAGAGCATGTTAAATCCTACTCCTTCTAACACCAATTTATCTGTACACTTTCTTTGTTTAAGATTTTACAATTTTTTGGCAAAAAATAATTAGGAACAAAGTTTGAGTTTGAGTTTATTTCGAACATGCAAGCATACAACATGATACATCACAATTTCCAGTTTCTCTTTTCAACATGTTCGAAAAGGAGTAGGAAGAAGCAGAGTTTATTTAATCTTACCCCTTTTCTTTACATAACAGTTGCTAAAACTTTTTGTTCACTTCCTGTTCACAATTTATTCACAATAAACTCCATAAGTAATCACAATTAAAAATATAAAATAAATAATAGTAATAATTTAATAATAATAATTGGTGAAGTAAGTCATATTTCATATGATGAGATAAGTAAGATTACTTTAAGAATGAATGAATGGATGGATGAAATAAATTCAGAATGTTTGTCATGGTTCTTCTTCTTTGTACTTTGTAAACACTTTAAGTTTGAAGAGTTTCTTGAAGTGTATCATATTAGTACATTGTTTGATTGCTTTGCTTAATCCATTCCATAATTTAATTCCACATACAGATGTACTGAAGGTCTTAAGTGTTGTACGTGCATACAAATGTTTTAAATTACGTTTTTCTCTAAGATTATATTTCTCCTCTTTTTTTGAGAAGAATTGTTGTATATTCTTGGGTAGCAGGTTATAGTTTGCTTTGTGTATAATTTTAGCTGTTTGCAAATTCACTATGTCATGGAATTTCAGTATTTTTGATTCAATAAATAAAGGGTTTGTATGTTCTTTATATCCAACATTATGTATTATTCTAACTGATCTTTTTTGTAACACCGTTAATGAATGAAGTGTACTTTTGTAATTATTTCCCCATATTTCTACACAGTAGCTCAGATATGGTAACACTAGTGAGCATTAGAGAATATGAAGTGATTTTTGGTCTATAACATGTTTTGCTTTATTCATTATTGACGTGTTTCTTGCTACTTTATGTTGTATATTTTTTACGTGAGATTTCCAGTTCAATTTATCATCAATCATTATACCTAGGTACTTGAACTCCTCCAGGGAAGAGTGGATCGTGAGATCGACAGGCGGATCGGTGCGGCGTCTTCAGTAATGCGGACGCTGTATCGATCCGTTGTGGTGAAGAAGGAGCTGAGCCGGAAGGCAAAGCTCTCAATTTACCGGTCGATCTTCGTTCCCATCCTCACCTATGGTCATGAGCTTTGGGTTATGACCGAAAGGACAAGATCACGGGTACAAGCGGCCGAAATGAGTTTCCTCCGCCGGGTGGCGGGGCTCTCCCTTAGAGATAGGGTGAGAAGCTCTGCCACCTGGGGGGAGCTCAAAGTAAAGCCGCTGCTCCTCCACATCGAGAGGAGCCAGATGAGGTGGTTCGGGCATCTGGTCAGGATGCCACCCGAACGCCTCCCTAGGGAGGTGTTTAGGGCACGTCCGACCGGTAGGAGGCCACGGGGAAGACCCAGGACACGTTGGGAAGACTATGTCTCCCGGCTGGCCTGGGAACGCCTCGGGATCCCCCGGGAGGAGCTGGACGAAGTGGCTGGGGAGAGGGAAGTCTGGGCTTCCCTGCTTAAGCTGCTGCCCCCGCGACCCGACCTCGGATAAGCGGAAGAAGATGGATGGATGGATGGCATTATACCTAGAAATTTGGTTTCATTTACTCTTTCAATTTCTATTCCGTCTATTTGTATTTGTGTTTGACTTTCTCTTCTACTGTTACCAAATAGCATTATTTTAGTTTTACTGAGATTCAACGATAGTCTGTTTTTGTCAAACCATCTTTTTAATTTGTTAATTTCTTCTGTTATTATTTGTATTATCTTCTGTGTGTTGTCTCCTGAACAAAACGCTGTTGTATCATCCGCAAATAATACTGACTTTAAATCTTTTGTAACTTTACAAAAGTCATTTATATAGAGATTGAATAATTTAGGTCCTAGTATTGATCCCTGAGGTACTCCACAGGATATATTTAGCATTGTAGATGTGTGTTCGCCTAGCTTCACGTATTGTTTCCTGTTCGTTAGATAACTTCTTATCCAGTTTAAGACTAACCCTCTGATGCCATATCGTTCTAGTTTTTTGATTAAAATATTGTGATTAATTTTGTCAAATGCTTTAGTTAGATCCATAAAAACCGCTGCCGCACATTTTTTACTATCTTTTTTTTACTATCATTGGTAATTTCTTCTGTAATTTCAATTAAAGCCATTGAAGTTTAAACATTAGCTCTGTATCCATATTGGTTCTCTTCGAGTTTTCTATTTTTATTTATGAAACTCTCTAATCTGTTATTGAACAGTTTTTCAATGATTTTAGAAAATTGTGGAAGTAAAGAAACAGGTCTATAATTTGTAAATTTATGTTTGTCTCCAGTCTTATAAATTGGTGCAACTTTAGCTATTTTCATTTTGTTTGGAAATGTACCTGTTTGAAATGATAGGTTACTAATATACATTAATGGTCCTGAGATCTCTTCGATAACCTTTTTTATCGTTTCCATATCAATTCTGTTACAATCAGTTGAAGTCTTAGATTTACATTTTTTCACGATTGTAACTATTTCCAACTGAGGAACATGGAATTGGGATTTCGCTTTATGGTATCATTATAGTCCTCAATTGGAACTGGGTCTGGAATCCTTTCTTCCAATTTTGGTCCAATATTTACAAAATAATTATTGAAGCTTTCAACTACTTCCTTTATGTTGTCATTTATTTTATTTTTTTCCGTCTAAGAAGTATTGAGGGTAGTCCCTCTTAGTTCCATTTTTAATAATGCTATTGAGGATGCCCCATGTTGCTCTCATATTATTTTTGTTCCTGTCCAATAATTCACTGTAATATTCTTTTCTACATGATCGTAGTATGTATGTTAACTTGTTTTTATAATTGTTGTACTAAATTTCTGCCTCTATAGTTCTTTGTGCTATACATTTTCTATATAGTGTATTCTTCTTCTTACAAGCATTTTTTAATCCTTTTGTCATCCATGGTTGATTATTCTTTCTCTGCTTATTACTGAGTTGTGTCCATGGACAATGTTTGTCAAAGTATTATGAACTTGTTCATATGCTTCATCAACCTCTTTTTCATTGTACACATTGTCCCAATCTTGCTTTTGTAGCTCAATTTTGAAGGCAATCATCCTCTTCTCTGTGCACAGTCTTCGAAATGTCCTTTTGTCTTCCATGTTCTTCTTGTAGTTTCCATCATATATTGTAAAAACTGGCAGATGATCACTAACGTCGGTTATAAGTAGACCACTTGTAGTGTTATTATCAAAATCATTGGTAAAAATATTATCAATAAGCGTAGCAGTGTGCTGTGATTCTGCTTGGCTTTGTGATTTTAGGATATAAACTGATGCTGTACATTGTATCAATGAAGTCATCAATAGACTTTTGCTTGTTAGGGTTCAATAAGTCAATATTAAAGTCACCACATGAGAACATTATTCTTTGACCATTGTCCATGTAAGTTGCCTTGATCCATTCTTCAAATGTTTCTATACTTGACTTAGGTGATCTATATATACAACTGATGAATATGTTTTTGCTTTTTTCCTGACATATTTCAATGGTTATACATTCTAAGATATTATCTATAGCAAATGACATGTTTTTTACCACTTTGTAGTTCAGGTTCTTCATCACGTACACAGCTACTCCTCCATTTTTGTTGGTTCTGTTGATGTAGTTAAGTTCATATCCTTCCAGATCAAAATCTATTCCTTTTTCATCATCAATCCATGTTTCTGTGACAGCAATCACTTTGAAGGGTTCGTTGATGTGTTCCAAAAAGTTCTTAATGTTGTTGTAGTTTGCATACAAGCTTCTGCTATTAAAATTAATAATTGACAATTTGTTATCACATTTAATGTTGCTATTATATTGATCATCTGTATAATAAAAACAATTATTACTGATGTGGGAGAAAAAATGTGTATCTGGATCTATATCATTTTCCAAATCCTGGTTTTGAAAATGTTAGAATCAAGTTGTAATCACAACACGTAAATAAACAAATACTACTTTTAAATCATTTAAAAATGACTAATTGTTATATAATTATTATTATATTATTATAGAGGTTTATTTGAAATAGGGACAGATACAAAAACATAGACATCTGAAACAGTTATCCGATGCATGCATCACAGTGTTTGTAGCCAAAGCTAATTTACAACACTTGTCCCCAACAACAACAACAACACAGATCCAACATCATTAAAATAGGAAAATAAAAAATAGAATGAGTTGATAATAATGATAATAGTAATAACACAGACAAAGTGCAAACTAGATAAAAGCCAATAATAATAATAATAACACAGACAAAGTGCAGACTAGATAAAAACCAATTAGTAAAAATGAGTAAAAACTAAACATGGGAACACGATTGTTGCTCAACTAGCCATAATTTTGTTTGTTTTTTTAATATTACGTTTTACGTAATATTATGCAAAATGTCTTGAAAATGCATGACTTCATCTGTGGCTGGACATTATAAAAGAAATATAAACAATGGAGAAAACAACTCATACTACATCTAAGAAAAATATGGTTGAAGTGGATAATTTATTTAGAAAAAACATGATACTTATCTTTAGTAAGAAACACCTATTAGATGATAAGTATAGCCTATAGGAAAAGTAAAAAAATATATATGTATGATCCCACAAGCATGTTATGTTTATTTATAATTTTGATTGTTTTATTTATTTATTGAACGAAATACAAGTGAATTTATTTATTCCTCTTAAAGGGGCTGTTTGCAACATTTACACAGATGCCTAGAGGGAGCTAACCTTTCAATGTTTTAAGCATTATATCCTGCCCTCTAACAGATTTTAGGACGTAATGATGTAACTACGTATGTACGTACGTAACACGTGCCTGCGCATGAGCTTTGGGTGTTGTTAGCTAATAATATGAATTTAGATAGTTAATGTTAGCTGTATGTATGTGAATTCTATCATAACAACAACAACATGACTGCAAATTGTTTGTTGCTTCTCTTGGACTTTTCTGGTATGTGTGCACATGCTCCCTGCGCGTATTGTGAGTGACCGCCATAAACACATACCATTTTATTCGGGCCGGAAAACATTTTTACTGCATAAACTAAGTAATTGTGTTTTTTTTATGTGTTCTGTTAAACCACTAATGGTCGTCTTGTTAGAATTTATGCTTTGAACATTTTTTACTTTGAGCAAGGTTACAAACAACCCCTGTAAGGTTAAATAGCAATATATTTTTGTAGGTTTATGTATATTTGTTCCTTCTAAAACTCCAATTAAAAACAATTTAAAAAAAGATTGAAATATACATTTTTGGCAGCTTTTTCAAAGTCATATTTTCATTTGAATTTTCCTAAAATCTGTACTTCACTCTCGTAATTACCTTAACTCAAGTAACTCAAGAGTTAACGCAGACAAATTATAGCGGTGCCATGATCACTAGCGTGTGTGCCAATGTTTACATCATCGAGTGGTAAGCTGCTTCCTTTGCTCGTGAAAGTTTATTGTAGATCATAAATCATGCTCTCATCTGGATAGTAGAAGTACGAGGATGTAATAAGACAAGTTGGGACACTTTGACAGCCAATTTAAACCCCGGAAATGGCGAGAACGACACGAAAAGACGCTTGGTTCCATTCCCCTTTTCTTCGCAAAAAGCCATTCTTCATCTAAACGGGAATATAACAAGATTCTATCAGTCAGCATCCTAATGACAGCAGACATTGTACAGTAAGTTATGTTTATTATGTTTGTTGGCTCTCATAAAGTCTGCAGTGAGTATTAATCAGTGATGTAGTGGATAAAAAAATGCTTTTTTGAAATTGATGCACTGCGTGAGCTTACAATGGACAAAATACGTAAATATTAAATGTTATTATAAATGAGCCCGTTACTACATTACATACTGTATATATTTACATAATGTATATACAACTTTAATGGAGGTGTTTGGATGTTTTTTTAATGGCTTTATAGGCAGAATAGAGCAAATCCCATAGACTCCATTGTAAGTGGACTTTTGATTGCATTTATTTATTCTAGACGCCATATAGAAGCGCTAAAAACTACAACACGGCTGGCAACTGGCAACATTTATTCTAGAGTGCATTTAAAAAAATCCATCCGTCATCATGTCTTTCATAATGATTGTGAATGATAAGCATACATGCTAAACATTTTAATATTCAGGTCACAAGTTGTAAAGGAAGAATTATTTTTTTTTTTTTTTACAGGGCTTTATAGACAGAATACTGTACTTGCATTGTTGTAGCTGCTTTGTTAGCCACCTTATATTGCCATATCTAACAACTTAGAATGTATTAAAAAAAGAAAAACACACTGGTATGTGTTCTTGTCTTGCATAGGGATTGTGAGTGATAGGCAACATTCCAAAAAAGTGCAGTTCCCCTTCAAACTGCAAGGAAACATTTGAGTTGCAAGCGTCCCCGCCATTATTTGGTGTAGCAAATGCCACAGTGAACCTCGTAATATTCAACCAAAACATCCAGTCTCACTCACTAGCAGTAGTTCATAGCAATAAACGTACAGATTTTTGTTTTACAACCATTGGAATGAAGAAAGTGAGTGTGAAGAACAGCGCTGAGAGGAAGTCCGCTCTCCAAAGTACAGTAAATACTGTACAATATTTTTACTTTGTTCTACTTTATTTGTATGTGTACTTTTACATTATAAAACTACTGTAGTTGTTTGTATCACATTCTATTGTATGGGTTCCAAACAATATTGCTAATCTGAATCTGTTTTGGGGGGTCAGGCACCAACTAAATTGATTTTAATAAATTTCAATGGGAGACATTGATTTGAGAAACACGTGTTTTGAGTTTAGAGCTCCGTCACAGAACCAATTAAGCTTATAAATTGAGATACTACTGTATTCGCCTCATCGTATTATTTTACACACGTGTTAGTTGTCACAAAAACATTTGCCTAACCTAATGAGCACGGGCACCAGAAGTTATCTCTACAAAAAAACTACTATTTCAAGCCCATGTAAATGACATAATACACATTTCAGTACCGTATACTATATATAACATGCAACAAATTATTGCACACATGACAGAAAATAAATGGAAGCTGTTGTGCAAAAGGGAAGTCTGCAAATTGAACATTTTCTCTGCAAGGGTGTGACGGATGCCTCGGGGGCAGGAAGACCGACCATAGTCGATTTCCCTAGATGCTTGGAAAGTGACAAAGATGAGCCTTTTTCACACACAAACACAATGTGCAGTACATTATGTAAGCGCAAATAAGACAAAAAAAAGGATATATTTAGTGATAAATGAATGAGGAGGGATCAAAACAAACAAGCGTGCGGTTAAAATATATGAAATCACAGCTAATAAAATATTGGCCCATTCTTCAATAGATATTTCATTTCAAGATGAATGGTTCTTTAATCACAAAGTGCCATTAAGATCCTTGTTGGCACTCACAGGGTTTTTGGAGATGAACACAATCATTCAATTGCTCCAGGAGAGAGAAGAAGAGATGGTTGATTTATGATCGAAATCTCATTCAATATTGAGCTACACGGAGCCTTTCACACGGAGCTAGATAGGGGACGGGAAAAAAAGAAAAAAAGGATGAGCTGAGAGGAGTCAGGAGCAAACTAATTGGCGTATAAAAGGAAGGTGGACTACTGATGAGAGGAAGATGGAAGGCTGTAGTTAGCATAAAGCAGTGTAATCACATTGGGTGCAAATAGGCGAGCTACATGACAACAGAGATGAATGGGAAAGACAAGATCTATGGTCAATTATTTACCTTTTTCTCTAACACTGGCTCAGATTTAGGTCTAAATTAGTGTTGTTAAACGATTATTTAAAAAAAGGGTTAATCAAGATTTTGAATTGTGATTATTCATTATTAATTACAGGTTATAACTCGCTCACATAATTTAAAATGACCTTAAAAAAAGACTCCAATATTTGGAAACTAATGCAATGTCAGACTATTGTCATCAAGGAACATTTTGTAAATGTTTTACTTGAATGCATGTCATTTATTTGCTCAAAACTTGGTAAGTGCCCTTAGAGTTTATGTTTAATAAAAATTTCCCTGTGAGCACACTGGTTGGAGTCTCCTCACTTATTTTTAAACTGACGTATGCATTGATCCCAGACAGTTTAACAGCCGGCGCCGCCTTCCAGGTACGTGTGCATGTACGGTGAAAATAAATTGTGCGTGCATACATGATTAACGCGTAAATTTTTAGTGATTAATCACAAGTTAACTCCATCCATCCATCCATTTTGTTTCCGCTTATCCGAGGTCGGGTCGCGGGGGCAGCAGCCTAAGCAGAAAAGCCCAGACTTCCCTCTTCCCAGCCACTTCGTCCAGCTCTGTTCCCAGGCCGGCCGAATTCCCTGCTTCTTCAGTTCAGTTCAGATCAGTTTCAGTTTGTTTCAAACCTGCATACGATACAATGTAATGCATCACATATTTCCAGTTGTTTCATTACAGCACGTCCGAAAAGAAGAAGGAAGAAGCAGAGCTTATTTAATCCTACCCCTTTTCGTATCATAGCAGTTTTATCGCATTTACTTGCTTTCTGTTTGCAAACAAACAGCAAATAAATAGATAAATAAACCATAAGTAAGAATCATATTGGGGCTTTATATGATTTCCTTGCTTAATCCATACGGATATGCTAAGGGTGTCAAGTGTTGTACGTGCATACAAATGTTTTAGATTAGATTTTCCTCTAAGGTTATATCGTTGTTGCTGTTGTGGTTGCTGTGGGAGTTCTAATATTCGTCCAGTTCTTTGATGTCTTTGACAACTACGACTCTTGCTTCTGGACCCTCATTCAGTTTGTTGTAGATTGTGCAGTTGGCGCTCCAAGTTACCTGAATTTCCCCCCGTTTTCTCAAGTCACGTGCTTTCTTCGCAATTTCAGCCTTGCGTTTAGTGAAGCGCTCGTTCATGTACACATTTGTGGCCTTCAGCTTTTTTTCCCTGTGTCAGCAATGCCATTTTTGATTTCCTGTTGGCAAGCTTCACGGTGGTAACTGGCGTGGTATTGTTGCCTTTTCTATTCAGTGAGTTGCATGCATTAATGGTGTTAATATCGGCATTCATTTCCTTTTTATTGCAAAAAGTTGACCACTTGTTGCTCCATTGAAGCAGCGTCTATGTCGTCTGATTCTTCTCTATTGTCGGCTGCTCTTGAGTAGGATCGAGGATTGATGCGTAGCCCGGCAATGATGATGCCATTCTGTCGTGTAAACTGATCCACTTCCTCTTTGATGTTTTCCAAAACACTAAATATTCCCCAGATTTGTGATATCTTGATGTCTGGCACTGGGCTGTTGTTTCAATGCGGCCATCTCCTCCCTAAAGTTCTTCAAATCAGTGTTATTTAGTTGCAACTGTTGGCACAATGCTCCTATCTCCATTGTAATGTTCTCCACAACACTGCTATTGTCCCAATGGGTGTTGCCTTGCTGCTTGGCATTCGACTGTTGGCGCAATGTTGCATTCTCCTCTTTCAGCTTCTCCACCTCCCGTTTTAATGCTGTGTTGTCTTTATTGAGAATCTTAATTTCTTCTCTGAACTTTCTAAATTCAATCATATCAATACAAGATTTTTTTCTGTCTTTGATAATCTGTTCTTGGAGATCTGCGACATCGTTTTGTACGCCTTTGATAATCTGTTCCTGGATATTTTTGACATTGCTTCGTGTCTCATTTATATCGTTTTGTAGACTTCCTACTCACGCTTTTAAGTCCGGTTGCACCTCAGGTAAAGATGTATTGCCCTGTTGACGACTTCTTGCCGTGCTCATGTTTGCTCTGCAGCAAAGTGAAGCTTTGGTGTCAGATTCAAAACTGTTGCTGACTGTCAGAGCTAATCAAGAAGACGAAGAAAGCTTGAGGCAACTTGGAGGTGCCGGAAAAATTTAAGGGAATACACAGTAAAAAATACTTCTAACCTGCTCAGCTGAATTCAATTATGTTTAAAGGAGAAATAAATAAATGTTTTGTTCCTCTGGCAGAGTCTGAGGTGAGCAGAAAACGCCACAAAATATCAGAAGATTGTTTTTTTTGGGCGTATAGAAAAAGCCTTAACTGTATTATGTACTCTGAGGAGAGGATCACTGTGGCACACTTTAAACAAAATGGATGGATGGATAGATAGATAGATGGATGGATGGATGGATGGATGGATGGATGGATGGATGGATGGATGGATGGATGGATGGATTGATGGTCATGTTATGCATTACGGGAACATATTTCCTCAATTCATTTATTTCAGTTTTCATAGCAATCCACTTCCGACGTCCGGCAACAAATGTGTGTTCCTACTTCCGGAAACAAATGCGAGTGGGTTCTAATAATGGCAGACTTGGTAATAGACAACAAAGATGGCAATTTTTGGAAAATTTGAGGATTCACAAAATTATATTTTTTAAACTAAATATACAGATGATGAACTACTGCTTATAGAAGAGAGCTTGAAGAGAGGTTGGAATGTTGGAGCAGACGGAAACCGAGAGAGCTGGGTCGACGTGTCTTGACGCTGCAAATGTGGAACTTGGAGCCAAGCTATTCCGACAGAAATGACGTGCTTAATCAAAATCAACAGGAAAAAAGGTCCCCGGCCAGCTGGACCAAACAGACAATTAATTGTCCATAAAGTGAGTCACTGTAATATTGATCATGATACATGCAACACGTCATGCGTGTTATTACAACTACAGTACATACACTGTCCAGCTAGCTGTGTACAAACAAAATACTTAACAGATACTGTAATATTATTGTACCTGTTTTTAAGTCATTACATATTGGTGTCCTATCGCATTGTGTTGTGCATTACAAACTCAAAAGCCATTCAGCTGTTGACGGAGTAGCTAGCTTACCTCTTGCGGTAGCTAGCTTACGGCTAAAAAAAAGCGTTCCTCAGTGTTTGCACTTACAATAAAAATGTGGCTAAAGCTTGGTTATTATACAGATTACGGAACATAAATAAAGTATTGTTGGCGGTTTATGAATCAATTTTTAAAGTGACTTAGAGGCAGAATGGATTGATCCCATTAGCTGCATTGCGAGCTAATGATTACAAATTAGAATGCAAAAAAAAATAAACTTGTTTTTTTTCTCTCAAAGGGATTGTGACAGACAGGCAAAATTCCCCAAAAAATGTGCAGTTGCCCTTTAACACCAGCAGGTCATTGTAATATGAATGGATATACATTTATATGGTTAGAGTGTCCACCCTGAGTTCGGTAGGTTGTGAGTTCAAACCCCGGCCGAGTCATACCAAAGACTAAAAAATGGGACCCATTACCTCCCTGCTTGGCACTCAGCATCAAGGGTTGGAATTGGGGGTTAAATCACCAAAAGTGATTCCCGGGCGCGGCCACCGCTGCTGCCCACTGCTCCCCTCACCTCCCTGGGGGTGAACAAGGGGATGGGTCAAATGCAGAGGACAAATTTCACCACACCTAGTGTGTGTGTGACAATCATTGGTACTTTTTATACATACAGTACATCATATGTACATGAAAGAGGTTCCGCAGCCTCCGTAGCGGAACTTCCAGGTTCTGTAACAGCTTCTTCCCTTAGGCCGTAAGATTCTTGAACGCATCATAATTATCCCCTCAATTCCCCCCAAAAATGGATTAACTCGCTGCAATATAAAGACAATATAACATACATCCATAAACGTGGATGCATATGCAAAAGTGCAATATATTTATCTGTACAGTAATCTATTTATTTATATCTGCACCTTATTGCTCTTTTATCCTGCACTACAATGAGCTAATGCAACGAAATTTCGATCTTATCTGTACTGTAAAGTTCAAATTTGAATGACAATAAAAGTAAGTCTAAGTCTAAATATGTGCACTATTGACAAGGGATGCATCGAAAATTTGGTCACCAAAAAAGACTGATCACCGAAAAAGCACTGCCGAAACCGGATGTTGTGATGACGTAAGCAATACGCACAGGGTTGTCTGAAGCAGAGGCAGCATGTTTGCAACGTGGCGGCTTTTAAGGAGAAAAGAAGCAGCAGTGATTTGAGTGCGGCTTGCTGCTGCTCTTGCTGTTGTTCATGTACATGGAGCAACAGAAGAGTCTCTAAACACGAGTACAGTCTACAATAACGCCAGAAAAAGATGCTGGGTTACTTGCTAGTCGTTTTCAATAACGTAAAAGTCACCAAAGGGTTGGAGAAGGAAGTAACTTGAAATATTCTCAACAAAGTACATTGTACAATAACTAGCAGCAATTGAAAAATAGGGCAAAATGATATAAGAAAAATATGTTAACAGCAAATAAAAACATTGTATAAATTTTTTTGCATTTTTTAAAGAAAATATATGATTCATAACTATTTATGCAAATTATATAATGGCATCATGTTGACCATGCCCATAGCCACTCCCCCACCGCTACAGGTGTGTTGGCAATCTAGGAGAAACCATGAGATGCTATAATTTTATCTACTTGGTCATTTCCTGTTAATATTTGCTTACTTTCAGTCATAACGCAGTTCCATCTCCACGTGTGGTAAAGTTAACTAAGCATGAATTATTCTGTTGCTTCAAGCTGGCTTAGTGTGAGCATGTTTTAATTTCATCTGCTGCTCTCTTTGCTTTATGAGCTTCATTTTAGCCCCTTTTTCCAGTTTCCCAGTAATAATAATACTTGTAAGAATTGTAGTTTATTTGCCCTGATAGAGATGATAATGACTTTGAGGGGCCGCTCTGCACAGTGTACGAAAAAACACAAACAATTAGCAGTAGCTGCTAACAGTAGCCTCGTCTGTCAGCAGAAGGGCCAAGCTGTAAGGTATGAGCTGCAAGGGATCATTTTTAATTGATCAGAACTGAAAGGCATTGACTGGCATTTGGGATGGCAACTAACCAATATTGATCGGTGGCCAATTAATTTTCTCCGTGCGCAGCCATCTTCTTCAAAGTCGACAAATTGCCCTAGCCATAACTGTAACTTTCTAAAAAAAAGTATTTTATACTATTCTATATATTATCGGAATGGTGGATGGCGCGTCACTGTGTAAAAAGCAATATGTACAGTTTTCACTCTGATGTGGACATTTTGCGGAGTAGTAGTAAGGACCTAAATGAGAGTGCAGGTATGATCTTTTTTTTTCACCATTGTGGTCCTCTTGCATTGGGACCAAGTGGTGCAGTGACCGTCCAGATACTGTCACAATCAAAGGTGTGAGAAACACAAAGGGATCCACACTCTACTCAATGTTTAGTTGCTCTTTAAATTGCATTTACATCTTTAACTCCTATTTAATTAAGAGTACTGCAATCTGTGGTTGCATGGTAAAAGAGCAAAAAAGAGATTTTACACAAGAGCTGCTTGATGTTTCCAGTAAATCTTTCAGCTCTTATCAAGTCATAAAAACACAAGATGATATCAAAACAGCCATCCTGCACAAGATCACAAGCAGCAACATCTGATGCTTTTTTGCCTCAGGGAAGAGCCAATCCAACATTTAAAAAAATATGATTATACGCAATGACTAGGAGACCTGCATTATCTGAAGACTGAGAACCAGGAAGTGATTAATCACGATAACAAGGACAGAGATGGATCCACCTGCTCAGAATGTGCAAGCAAAGATGGATGATGCACAGAAATTATGCGTCTCAATCAGTCTTGGCCTTTTACAACATGCTTTTTGCAAGTAGTGCAATAAAGGCTTGCTGTCATTTTTTGCTTGTTGGTCAAATGGTACTTCACCGCAATGGAATTAATGGTAGATCTGGAACTGATGACATAATCCCACAGTCAAGTGTCCTCTGCAGGGTTTGTTGTGAGAACATGACATGAATGATGCATGTGTGTTGTTGTTGTTTCTGCTACTCCACCTGGTCTAATGGGAATATTCAACACAATGCACTGTAAAAGATCAATACACAGGCAATTCAGCTCATATTTTCTCATTTTGCCACTCTCTCCTCCTCTCCTATGTAGGACAGAACGTGTGTATAGATATATTTTCAGTGTTATCAGTCCCCGGAAAGTAGAATTGGAGATCATCCAAGGAACAGATTGTCCCACTTCTACGTCCCGCAAAAGTAGAGCGGCCAAGTTGTGTCCTCTATACTGCTCTCTTTCTTTGGGTCCTTACCCTTCAGCTTCGCTTACGCCGCCACTGATGAGGAGCCATCAAGAGCACTTAAGACCAGCTCAATCACAGGGCAGACAGGATGAGTCACCGAAACATAGAGAGCGAGTCTGTTGTTTATTTTGTATGAATGAAGTGTCACCACTCAACATCGGTTCGTGCAGGGGTGGTGGTGCTCTGAGGGGAGGGCTCGACTGGTATATGGTTAAATCCATCCCCGATGAACACAAAGGGCCGTTGATTTGTTGACAAAATAATAGTTGTGTAGATTTAATGTGACAAAAATGTGTGTGTATACCAGAGGAGGGTAGTAACGCGCTACATTTACTCCATTACATCTACTTGAGTAACTTTTGGGATAAATTGTACTTCTAAGAGTAGTTTTAATGCAACATACTTTTACTTGAGTATATTTATAGAGAAGAAACGTTACTTTTACTCCGCTCCATTTATCTACATTCAGCTCGCTACTGATTTTTATCGATCTGTTAATGCACGCTTTGTTTGTTTTGGTTTGTCAGACAGACCTTCAAAGTAGGATCCATCACATGCCTGCGTTTCACCAATCACATGCAGTCACTCGTGACGTTTGACTCCGTTTCACCAATCAGATGCAGTCACTGGTGACGTTGGACTCTGTTTCACCAATCAAACAGAGCCAGGCGGTCACATGACCGTCACATGACCGTCACACGTGGACCCCGACTTAAACAAGTTGAAAAACTTATTCGGGTGTTACCATTTAGTGGTCAATTGTACGGAATATGTACTGAACTGTGCAATCTACTAATAAAAGTCTCAATCAATCAATCAAAAGTGTGAAGGAAAAAAGACACTTTTTTATTTCAACCATACCTCCCGTCAAAAGCCTAAAGACTGACCGCACAGTTCCTGTCTTCACAATAAAAGTGCCGCTCCATCGCGCCTGCGCTAACAAAATAAGAGTCTCCGAAAGCCAGCGCAAACAAGCTAGCAAGCTACGGAGTTTGCCGCCAATGTATTTCTTGTAAAGTGTATAAAAACGAATATGGAAGCTGGACAAATAAGATGCCAAAAACCAACCACTTTCATGTGGTATTAGACAGAAAGGAGGAACTTTTTTTATTCTCCATTTGAAAATGTGGATGTTATCATCACTACTGTCTGATTCCAATCAATGCAAGTCATCAGAATCAGGTAATACACCAACTTATATTCTTGTCTTCATGAAAGAAAGGAATCTATATGTTAAACATGCATGTATATTCATTAAAACACCTTTAACATGTGAACAAAAACGGCAAAATAAATAAATATAAATTATATACTGTATATATAAATGCATGTATGTATATATATATATATATATATATATATATATATATATATATATATATATATATATATATATATATATATATATATATATATATATATATATATATATATATATAATATGTGTGTGTATGTATATGTATATATATGAGGTAGATCACCTCGACTTGGTCATTTAAAAAGTAGCTCGCCTGCTGAAAAAGTGTGGGCACCCCTGGCTTACATGAACTCAACATCAAATTTGAGGAAGCACATCCCGGTAAGTAACGTAAGTAGATATTTTGGCTGTCACCGTAGGCGGATGTTAGCTTACCTGCTATGAATCACTGTCAAATGTACATCGTGTGGGGACATTTATTAACGCACTGTACACACACACACACACACACACACACACACACACACACACACACACACACACACACACAGACACACACACACACACAGACACACACACACACACACACACACACACACACACACACACGCATTCATAGAAACACCAATCAGAAGTGCACAGTGTGTTCAATCAATCAATCAATCAATGAATGCCTACTGAGCCTATGGTGCTGTTAAGTTATTGTGGCTCAATTTGCCTTAATTTTTTTTATTTTAATGTATTATTATTTAATATATATTGTTTTTTTAGTTGCTTAAGAGATATTCCTGGCTCTGAATTTGCTCATTGCTATTTTTATGTTTTTGTGCATTATTTGTTTAAACGAACAGGTTACTCATCAGTTACTCAGTACTTGAGTAGTTTTTTCACAACATACTTTTACTCAAGTACATTTTTGGGTGACTACTCCTTACTTTTACTCGAGTAATAAATCTCTAAAGTAACAGTATTCTTACCTGAGTACAATTTCTGGCTACTCTACCCACCTCTGGTGTATACACTCATGACTGACTTAATTTCCAGTCTTATTTTGAGTTAAGCGATGACCTCCCTATTATCAATAAATTAAATTGACTTGAAATTTCAAGAATCACTACATTATTCAGTTCACACTTTGAGTTGACGGACAAGCACATGCCATTTAATTTCAGTAAGATTGGCTGCCATCAAGCAAACTGCTTTGCAGCGGTACGGGCGGGATTTAGCAAATAATTCCCAATAAGCTAGTGACTTTTTGTTATATGGTTTTGAGTTTGGTTCTGCGCTGCTTTTTGATACTTTTATGTGGCTTTTGTATCTGCTCTGGGGCGCCTTTTTTCCATGGCCGTGTTTGCACCGTAGACCAGCTGGTGGCTTTCTGCCACACCGGAGTCCGCTTGGAGAGACCAGAAGAGATGCGGAGGAAGAGACGAGGCTGCAAAGCTAGGGTGCGCTTTATTGAGTCCTGGTTGAATGAGCATGTATCAGACACGTCGGTCTACCTGGTTGGATTGTCGCTCATCCGAGTGCACCAGACATTAACCGAGAGCTAGTGGGCAGCTTAGGACGGAGTCCACTTTCTTGGTTGATTGTTGGGTCAGTTCCGTGCGCAATATATTATTTATTGCTAATTTTTTGGTTTTTCGTGGTGTTTTAATTTTGTAACTGTATGCAAAAATGGTTACGCAGAAGTAGCAGCTGGTTGCATCAGTTCTGTGCTCTTTTAATGTATTTTAGGTAATTTGTGTTCTTTAATGTTTCCCCCTTGTTTTCATGTCTTTTTACCTTACTTTTTGTGGAGTTTTGGTAGCTGCACCGCAACCACATAATTTCCCCACTGTGGGGTCAATAGAGTTTATTCTATCCTATACTATCCTACATGCATGCTAGCATGTTTTCCAAAGCATTTCGAGCACAACCCAAACACGGCGCCACAAATCTCAATTACAGATTTTTGTTCCTGACTATATCTCTATTAAGAAAGGTGACGGTTACTAGTAGGGGTGTCTTAGAATAGTCTATTTGACAATTCGATCCGGACATTTGACCCCCCATCCCTTCCCTGGATCAGGAGAACTGATCGTCAACTATGGGGAAAATGTAAGGAATCAGATTCAACCCTGATAATCATTTATCGAAGAAAGCCCTAGTTATCAGCAATCTGTCCAGAAGTGCCGTGCCCTGGCCCACCTCTTTCAATTGCGCCAGAGGAGTGGGTGTGTACAGACCTTCAGCGCAGATCAAAACGTTCACACTCGTTAAACGTGTTGGACTTTAGGCGTTAAGTGGGCCCGAGTTCCAATGGCTTGGTGTGAGTATGTTTTTCTTTCATATAAGGCTGGACAAAATTACACAATGTTAGATGTTCGGCTAAGTGTGAAAGATCAGTGAAAATTGTACTTTGGATACATCTTAGTGATGAACGTTTATTTAGACAATAAAAAATTCCACAAGTCAACCTCAATTGTTGCTTATTGTGACAAAGTCTGCAATGTCAAACTATCTATTATTGTAGTATTGCATGAAGGATTCCGGAAAACGTGTCATTCTTCTGAATCATTCAATGAAATGTTGGATTATTATGATGTGAAAAATCTATCTTACAAAATGACAAAACAATAGTTAATTGTGAAAAGTTCATTTAAAAATGAAATGGATTCACAGCAAAATTAGATTGCTGACTGCATAAATACAACTGTGGAATTGGTCTAAACAAGGAAGATTATATTCATATTCAACACAAATATCCATCTTTTTTTATCGTTCTAATATCTAACAAAACAAAGCTAATCGTTCATCTCAGTAAATATGCGGGTGATTGAATTTGTCAACCCCAGTTGTCCTGAAAATAAACATCTAATGAGATTTTTTAAGCTGCCATCCAGCTCAGTCTCCCACATCCTCACCTCACCAAGGACGGTTATTTTTAGGAAAAAGGCTCACCTCAAAGGTAACACCCAGCTGGCCTGATGCATGATGCATGTAGGCTATGCACACGAAAAGTGTGGAACTTAAGCAACATGCTAAAGCAGTCTGGGGGTCTTGTGTTGATCAAAATGGGCTATCTTTCCCTTCAGACTGGATATAATTGGGTCAGCTGAAGCAGGTGCCAAGGGCCTTGTTTTGGGCTAAATTTGGCTGGATGGGCGAGGAGACCTCGATGTAGAACACATTTGACAGCGACTATCCCGTTTACTGTTTGTCCCGAAATACGTCATTAACTACCTTTAACTTCCATCTGGTGTACAGACTGGCCACAAAATTAGGTACACCTGCACATTCTAATGAGATCCAACAAGAGCAATGCATCAAAAATGGTGCCTGCAAATTCAGATTAGAGTATATCTCCCTTAGCCTCATCTTCTATTCAAGAGACGTTTAGGGCTTTATGGGCTGAATCCAACCTGGTTCAACATGATAATGATTATTGTACATTTTCAAACAATGATAGCCATTTTCTGCAAACCTGCCACAATCTATGCATGAAATGACAGAAAGCACAATAAAATGATGTGAAAACAGATATCACAATACAACTCTGCAACAAGTTAGCCTATATCTGGGAATACTAAAGTAAAAGCAAGCTCAATATATCCAACTATAACAAGGCATGTTTATACAGCATACGTATCTCAGAGCACCTAAATGAAAGTCTTAATTGAATAAAAGCAGCTACAGACACATGGCGATGAGTTTAGGTTTGTTTTAATGGGGAACTGCACTTTTGGGGGGGAATTTTGCCTAACATTCACAATCCCTATATAAGACAAGAACATAGTATGTCTGTCTCAAGTACGAAGTGGCTAACAATGAACCTAATGGGAGTCATCTATTGTGCACATAAAGCCCTCTAAAATCCCCAAACTGCCAACAATACTCCATTTACATGTTGTAATCTGCATATTAAAGTATTAGTGATATTGTTACTGTAAGCACTAACATGACTACTCAGTGGCCTAGTGGTTAGAGCAGGGGTCCCCAAACTTTTTGACTCGGGGGCCGCATTGGGTTATAACAATTTGGCCGGGGACCAGGCTGTGTATATTTATTTATATATATATATATATATATATATATATATATATATATATATATATATATATATATATATATATATATATATATATATATATATATAGCGCACTTTCCGCGCGTGTGATGTCACGTTATCGATGAGAAAATGCATTTTTAGACAATATGAATTGCCTGAGCGGCTAGGAGACACCGTGAGTAGCAAGCGGTACAAAGTGGATAAGAAAAGACAGAAAAAAAAAAATATATATATATTTTTTTATTTTATTTTTTTATACTTGGGACTTCCCGCGGGCCTGATTTTGGACGCTGGCGGGCCGGATTCGGCCCGCGGGCCGTAGTTTGGGGACCTCTGGGTTAGAGTGTCCGCCCTGAGATCGGTAGGTCGTCAGTTCAAACCCCGGCCAAGTCAGACCAAAGACTATAAAAATGGGACCCATTACCTTCCTGCTTGGCACTCAGCATCAAGGGTTGGAATTAGGGGTTGAATCACCAAAAATGATTCCCGGGCACAGCCACCGCTGCTGCCCACTGCTCCCCTCACCTCCCAGGGGGTGATCAAGGGTGATGAGTCAAATGCAGAGAATAATTTCGCCACACCTCTTGTGTGTGTGACAATCATTGGTACTTTAACTTTAACTTAACATCAAGGAACTACTTTTATTGACACCGTGATTACAGAGAGGTAACTAGCTTATGCAGCAATTGACGTACTGAGCCAGTGAGCTGCTGCATGGCCTCTGAGTTGGTAAAAGTTAATTCTAGATCATGGGTGTCAAACTCAAGGCCCGAATGCCAAATCTGGCCTACCACATGATTTAAAGTGGCCTGCAATGTCATTTTACGTGGGTTTCCGCATTATTTTTTGTGGCTCGCCACATAATTTTTTTGGGCCTGCAAAAAAAGGCCTGAAATAATAAAGCACTTTCTGGTGAAATGCATGTATTATAATTTTGAATAGACAGAAAATATATTGCATTCAATTGAACATGTTCTACACTTAAATATTATCTGATTCTGCGATAATAAACCAAGTCATCCATCAATCTGTTAGTAAAAAATATAGTAATCAAAAAGAGCTTCCTTTGCAAATTGTGTAATGAGGCTATTACACACTTACACTACCGTTCAAAAGTTTGGGGTCACATTGAAATGTCCTTATTTTTTAAGGAAAAGCACTGTACTTTTCAATGAAGATAACTTTAAACTAGTCTTAACATTAAAGAAATACACTCTATACATTGCTAATGTGGTAAATGACTATTCTAGCTGCAAATGTCTGGTTTTTGGTGCAATATCTACATAGGTGTATAGAGGCCCATTTCCAGCAACTATCACTCCAGTGTTCTAATAGTACAATGTGTTTGCTCATTGGCTCAGAAGACTAATTGATGATTAGAAAACCCTAGTGCAATCATGTTCACACATCTGAAAACAGTTTAGCTCGTTACAGAAGTTACAAAACTGACCTTCCTTTGAGCAGATCGAGTTTCTGGAGCATCATATTTGTGGGGTCAATTAAACGCTCAAAATGGCCAGAAAAAGAGAACTTTCATCTGAAACTCGACAGTCTATTCTTGTTCTTAGACATGAAGGCTATTCCACAAAATTGTTTGGGTGACCCCAAACTTTTGAACTGTAGTGTATATTCATTAATATTTGCTGTTACATGCGGCCCTCTGATGGCAGCCCTAACTGCAATGTGGCCCTCAATAAAAACTAGTTTGACATGCGCGTTCTAGATTATAAAACATGCCTCTCACTTGTATGGTATAAGATCGTGGCCATTAACCAAGAGGTTGGTCAAATTTGACATTCAACTTAGACCCTAAGATGGCGAGAAAGACACAAAAGTTTGAGGTACTTGTGATTAAGGGCTGTAAAAATACACTTGAATTGATCGATTGATTAATTGATTGTTTGAAAAGATGCTCACCTTTTTGTTCACCGGGTGTATTATGATTAATTTTTAGTTTAAACGGTAAGATATGAACATCCCATGAGTCGGCATCCCACTGAGAACAGACATTGTACAGTAAGTGATTGTTTTATTATGTTCGTAGTTTGTATTTCTTGTTCAGCACTTATCATTACTGCTGTATGATGTTTACTGTTTCACTAAGGCCCCGTTTACATTGCACACTGAATCAGATTTTTTTTTGCCCTCACCTGACACACATCTGACTTTTTTTTGCCAATGTAAACACTCCAAAGTGCTTCAAATCTGATATTTTTTTTATATCATATTTGGGCCACACCAGAGGGTAGTCTGAATCTGATTTGAATCTGATCTTTTCAAATGTGACTGGAACGGCAATGCGACCTGAATGCGACTTTTACGTCACCTTTGGGCAAGCTACGTCATTTGTTTGCGCAGCACGATCACTTTCCTTTTCGTAGTTCTCTTCTTCCTCCTCCTGCGTTGTTTTCCATCATCTGCTTACTTCCTCTACACAACAGCCATGGCACAAACCCACTAACACGCTGATCTGTGGTGTCCATGTTTAGTAGTGACTTCCTTGTTCATTTATCGAATTCGGTGTTCTGCTAAATGAGCCGCTTTATCGAAAAAAGCTACCAGTGATGTCTATCGATTTACACTGCTGCCGCATGAAAAAATGACAGATTAAGTTTCGAAACGCCGATTTAGATATCAAATATATAATAAAATAGTCACTTGATGCGATAGTGACAAGTCATCTCTTAATCTACAAGAGTAGCTCACTCCAACAGATTAACGTCCTTTGTTTAAATTTATCAAACTGCGCATGCAAGTGACATCGAGGCGACATTTGGGCCACATTGGGGTCTGCAGTGTAAAGTGAAGTCTGATAAAAATCAAATTTACTTGTAGTACAAACAGTCAGCTGGGAAAAAAATCTGATTTAAAAAAAATCTAATCTGGGCCACTTTGGCCTGCAGTGTAAACATAGTCTGAAGCTTAATGTGTTTAGCACACAGCTTTTAAAACTTGTAGATCCTTCTACGTATATTCAGGATCAAAAATATAAGATTCCGGGTCATCAATTGTCCTTAAGTAGTCGTCTCTCATGAAGTCTGCCATGATTAGTAGTAGTTGTTGAAGAAAATAGCAAACATTGTGATGCGTCTGTGAAATCTGTATGCTTAAAACGATCAAAATACCAAAATGTTATTTTGAAAGTGCCTCTTATTACATTACATATATACATATTTACGAGTTAGAATGAATACAAAAAAGAAAAACATATGTGTGCTTGTCTCACATTAGAATTGTGAATGATAAACAAAATTCCAAAAAATGTGCAGTTTCCCTTTTAGGCTTCTGTTTTGGGTGGATTAACAGCCACAACAAAATTATACACAAATTTACAATAAACAGTCCCACAGTGACAAATTCACTTACCTTACACGTCCACTCATGTAAACGTAACACAGAGGCAAAAGTCAACAAGACGCTAAATGAATGCTGTTAGATATGGCCGCCAGCGCAAGGACCATGGCACAGCGCCTGTCAGGGCCCATTACAGTTAGCGCACCTACCATGGAATGTAATGTAATGTTATACAAAGCAAGGCGGTGTCTACTATACTTATCACATACTTATTCTCCTCACCTAAAAGCTTCCATTACCTTGAATAAAGAGAAAAAAAAGTTAAATTGGGCACTATGTTGAGGGAGAGAAAGTTGAATCTAACTAACACAAGTAAGCAAACACGTTGACAACTTAGCACTACAGCAGTATTTTCACTATATTACTGTGCTGTAACACTGAAAAACCCATATTTGTAATAGGACAAAATGTAGTAACTAGGGGTGTCCTGATCCGTTATTGATAGCGGATATTGGTCCCGTATCAGCAAAAAAGCTAAAATCGAATTACTGTATATCGGCTTGCATATATGTTAGATATAAGCTCCGATACAAGCAGTACTGCAGTGCGTTTACTTGTGCAAAGCCGGCTAGCCGATTAACATCTAAATGTTCTCCAATAAACACAGAAGGTTGATCTTTTCTTGCATTTTAGTAATTTACAAAAAGGTAAACATGGTAGGCTATAGGCTACTCGGAACTATCGGCATATTATCAGAAGTGAAAAGGTTGTATCCGGACACCCCTAATAGTAACAGAGTTGCTTTAAAACTACGCTATATACAAAGTAAAAGTAGTAGCAGTAGTAGTAGACAAATAATGTGCCCCCGGCCATATAGGACCTTATAAAACCCAATTGTAAATACTGTAAATATGTGTACACTTTGTACAAGGTGTGTATGAGTGTATTACTTATTATTTTGTTACTTTCCTATTTTTACTGTTACTCGAACCCGCCTTTCATCGGCAGCAAGTTCTGCCAGCCCCTCAGTTGGCAGCATGCCAGGACACGCCCCTGCTCACGCTGGGCGCCTCACGCCCACACAACGGCGAAGCTGCAGGCAATTATCAATGAGCACACCTGGGACTAATCACGACTAGCAGCATAAAGGCCAGCGGACCCATGGAGCCTACGCCGGAACATAGTTCACTCTTTGCAGTAAGCATCCTGTCTCTGGCTTCCCCTCCTGAGTACTTGCTCTCTCCTTATTACTTCCTTGTTCCCGTGTCTCAAGTCCTTTGTGCTTCCCGCAGTGTCCTTCCTGTTCCCCGTGATTGAGTTGTGTATCTCGACTTCTCTCTGGATTTTGGACTGCCTCCCTCAATCCTCGACCCCTGCTTGGACACGGACCTCGTTGCTTCTCTCCAGCCCCCCGACCGCTTGCCTGCCCATGGACTACCTCTTTGCCTCGCCCCTCTGGACTGACGAAGGATTCATCCAACACGCACTTACAACAAACCCTGGTAACATTTACATTATTAATTTTACACATCGTCTTGCACCAAACACTTAGAGTAGCATCCACCTCCCACACACTCATCAAAGGTTGCAATAAACCTGTTAACCTGATCCTACTTGTGGTGTCGCCTCCTTCCCCCGCTGTACGTAACAACTTGTCATGTTTACTTTTTGTCCTGTCTGAACTTTATCCTGTTTATCCATCCATTCAACTTCTTCTGCTTATCTGAGGTCAGGTCGTGGGGGCAGCAGCCTAAGCAGGGAAGCCCAGACTTCCCTCTCCCCAGCCACTTCGTCCAGCTACTCCCGGGGGATCCCGAGGCGTTCCCAGGCCAGCCGGGAGACAGTCTTCCCAACGTGTCCTGGGTCTTCCCCTTGGCCTCCTACCGGTCGGAAGTGCCCGAAACACCTCCCTAGGGAGGCGTTCGAGTGACATCCTGACCAGATGCCCGAACCACCTCATCTGGCTCCTCTCGATGTGGAGGAGCAGCGGCTTTACTTTGAGCTCCTCCCGGATGGCAGAGCTTCTCACCCTATCTCTAAGGGAGAGCCCCGCCATCCTGCGGAGGTAACTCATTTCGGCCACTTGTACCCGTGATCTTGTCCTTTTGGTCATAACCCAAAGCTCATGACCATAGGTGAGGATGGGAACGTAGATCGACTGGTAAATTGAGAGCTTTGCCTTCCGGCTCAGCTCTTTCTTCACCACAACGGATTGATACAGCGTCCACATTACTTACTGAAGACGCCGCACCGATCCGCCTGTCGATCTCACGATCCACTCTTCCCTCACTCGTAAACAAGACTCCGAGGTACTTTAACTCCTCCACTTGGGGCAAGATCTCCTCCCCAACCCGGAGATGGCACTCCACCCTTTTCCAGGTGAGAACCATGGACTCGGACTTGGAGGTGCTGATTCCCATCCCAGTCGCTTAACACTCGGGTGCGAACCAATCCAATGAGATGTTTATACTGTATGTAAATATTACATTGCAACCTTGAAAATTCCTCAATGTGGGACAAATATCTTATCTAATAATCTTATTATAATGTGTAGACCCAAATAAAAGACGGACCTGGATACAAGACAACCCCTCGTTTTTGTTTTAATAACCTGTTTGTTTGTTTTTTTAGAAAAAAATTACCTTTTTGACACTTATTTGGTATTTATGAAATAACATTTATACGGCTACAGTAAATGCTCTTCTATATGAACACCTCTATTCAAAGCAGTGTGTGGTTTACAAAAGCAAATAACCGCCGGAGTTTCTAAATAGCCTTGAGACAACAAAATTGCTTTGGCATTGACAACATTGACAACTGTGGCTGTAAGCAACCTCCTGATAATTCTCAGGGCATTCAATCCATTCTAACTGGACTGTTCCGTTTTTCTAAGAAGACGTCTAGCCTCTCATCCAAGTAGGCTTCATCCTATCAGTTAGGTTGGTCAGCTCTAGTCTTGGACGTAGATCTAGTCTACTCTTCTAAAACAAACAGAACATTCCAGTTGCGATTGATTGAATGCCGAGAATTCATTGACCTGGATGAATGAGAACATCCATAGACACCCTTTGATAGTTTATCCACAAGGTGGCAGTAGCTGCATTTGAAGTATCATGAGTGGTCAGCAGTCAGCAGCTTTAGCTACATCTGCAAGTTCTTTAAAATGTTGGTTGGTTGCACTACCGACTTGTCCAGGGTGTACCCTGCCTTCCGCCCAATTGTAGCTGGGATAGGCTCCAGCAGGGGATAAGCGGTAGAAAATTCAATGGATTGATGGTTGCACTACTCAGATGTTTTGTGTTGTTCTAAAATGTTTGCTAATGCTAAACTATTCTTATTTATTTGCACTATCACTTATGGCCTGCTGGTACCAGGCCCTCAGTAAGCATTTTGTTCCAAGCATGTAAGGCTCGGTTTACACCAAATGTGATCTTTTTTGCCCTCAAGTGACCTAATTTAGATATTTTTTGCTCGTCTAAACGCTCCAAAGTGCTTCAAATCTAATATTTTCGCATCAGATTTGGGCCACATCATGAGGTCGTCCAAATCCGTTTGGAATCGGATCTTTTCAAATGTGACTGCAGTCTAAACGACTTTTACGTCATCTTTGGTCCAGCTACTTCATTCATATGCGCCTCTTTTCTTTTTAACCATTTTCTTCTTCCTTCCCCTGAAGTTGTTTTCCATCATCTGCCTACTTCCTCAGCACAATAGCCACAGCACAAACCCACTAACAGACTGATCTTTGGCGTCCATGTGTTCTCATGTAGTCCCGACCTCCTTGTTCATTTATGGAATCCCGTCAACTTCCTTTGTTTTCACTTTATCGAACTGCACATGCAAGTGACGTCGAGGCCACATTGGGGCATATACGCATCATTAGTATTAAAGGCCTACTGAAATGATTTTTTTTTTAAACGGGAATAGCATATCCATTCCATGTGTCATATTTGACCATTTCGTGATATTGCCATATTTTTGCTGAAAGGATTTAGTAGAGAACGACGACGATAAAGGTCGCAACTTTTGGTCGCTGATTAAAAAAAAGCCTAGCCTATACCGGAAGTAGCGTGACGTCACCGGAGGAAGGACTCCTCACATTTTCCCATTGTTTACAATGCAGCGAGAGAGATTCGGACCGAGAAAGCGACGATTACCCCATTAATTTGAGCGAGGATGAAAGATTTGTGGGTGAGGAAAGTGAGAGTGAAGGACTACAGTGCAGTGCAGAACGTATCTTTTTTCGCTCTGACCGTAACTTAGGTACAAGGGTTCATTGGATTCCACACTTTCTCCTTTTTCTATTGTGGATCACGGATTTGTATTTTAAACCACCTCGGATACTATATCCTCTTGAAAATGAGAGTCAAGAACGCGAAACGGACATTCACAGTGACTTTTATCTCCACGACAATACATCGGCGAAGCTCTTTAGCTACTGAGCTAACGCGATAGCATCGGGCTCAAATGCAGATAGAAATAGGGATGTCCCGATACAACTTTTTCACTTCCGATACGATACCGATATTGTAGCCTTGAGTCTTGGCCGATACCGATATCAATACGATACGATATAGGCACGAATCATACATATATTTATTACTTATTTTGTTGTGTGGAATGTTAGAAAAGGCTGGATAAAGTGATGTTACTGTTACTGATGTTGTAGTGTTAAAACAGAAAACAATAGTCAGCAAGAGTAGGTATAGGAAAAACTGACCCATTTATTATTAACCAATTGGTTACATAAATTGTAACCTTCAACATAAGAGTATCGGACGGCGTGGCGAAGTTGGTAGAGTGGCTGTGCCAGCAATCGGAGTGTTGCTGGTTACTGGGGTTCGATTCCCACCTTCTACCTTCCTAGTCACGTCCGTTGTGTCCTTGGGCAAGACACTTCACCCTTTGCCTCTGATGGCTGCTGGTTAGCGCCTTGCATGGCAGCTCCCGCCATCAGTGTGTGAATGTGTGTGTGAATGGGTAAATGTGGAAATACTGTCAAAGCGCTTTGAGTACCTTGAAGGTAGAAAAGCGCTATACAAGTACAACCCATTTATCATTTATCATAGTATTACCTCAACAAATCCAATAAAAACAAAATGTTATATTTAAAGTGCAAAACAACCACTAATACCAACATAATTATACAATTGAATAGAATAAGTTAAAAATAAATTAGAGGACCCTGAAAAATAACCTAAATAAATCCAATTAAAAAAACCAAAAACGTTTTAAAGTGCAAACAATTCAAGTTCACTTCAGTTATTTTTTTACTGTCAGCATATGTTGGAAACAACTGTGGGCAGGGACAAAAACAACAAAAACAACACAATATTGTCCACTGTCCAACTGCTCTAAGTTAAGAGTTCACAGCTCCAGTTTCACTGACTGACTGTGCCCAAAACAATGTAGTAATTACTCTTAGTCATCACTGAAGAATAGTGTAAACACAATAAACATATCACTCTAATAACAAGAGCATAAAACAAATATTAATCAGTCAGTGCTGACTACCCTTACTACTACTCCTCCTTCTCCACTTTCTGCAGTCCGAGCATAATGTGGAGATTTTTTTTTTAAGAAGATAAGCATTTCGGCATGCTGTGCGGCAATACACTTTTAACCTCTTCGTGCATCTGGGGTATAGTTTTGTCTACAATGTAGTGGCGGCTAGGAATAATGTAGCGAGGTTTGAGGTGTTACATTAAGCGTTTAAACCCGACATTACTCACCACCGACAGGGGCTGGTCATCAAGCACAATAAACTGGGCTATCTTTTCTGTTATGGCCATTGCCTTTTTGCTGTCCCGTGGTAGTTTGTCACGTCTTGCAAAGCTTTCGGCCAGTGTGGGTTGCTGAAGCGAGCCAGAGGTTGCTTCGCCTTGCTGCTCTCGCGAAAATCCTCATGTTCTTTTTTGTGGTGTTTTTTCAAATGCGCGATGAGGTTGCTTGTATTGAACCTTCCCGGTTCTGTCCCTCCACGGGACACTTGCGCCTGACAAATGTTGCATTTAGCGGCAACGTCTTTGTCCGAGTTTACGTTAAAATACTTCCACGCAGCCGACATCACTACACTTTGTTGCAAGCACACGCGTTGTCGTTGTTGTGATCACGTGGGCTGTGCATGCTGGATCAGAGACGCTCTTCTTCCGCAGCCGGCACCAACGTTAATTAAGGGGCATTGCCGCTACCTACTGTGTTGGAGTGTGATCAAACCAGAGTCACCTATTATAGACGTGCTGCAGCGGAAAATGGACAGCTTATATCGGAGCGCTTATATCGGACTTTTTAGATTCAGTCCGATAAAATCCGATATTCACTTTTTTGGCTAATATCGGACTGATTTCCGATATCAATATCAGATCGGGACATCCCTGACTGGAAGGATAGACAGAAGATCAACAATACTATTAAACCATGGACATGTAACTACATGGTTAATAGTTCCCAGCTTGGTGAAGCTTAATAATGCTGTTGCTAACGACGCCATTGAAGCTAACTTAGCAACGGGACCTCACAGAGCTATGATAAAAATATTAGCGCTCCACCTACGCCAGCCAGCCCTCATCTGCTCATCCACACCCGTGCTCACCTGCGTTCCAGCGATCGATGGAAGGACGAAGGACTTCACCCGATCATCCGTGCGGTCGGCGGCTAGCGTCGGCTAGCGCGTCTGTTATCCAAGTCAAAGTCCTCCTGGTTGTGTTGCTACAGCCAGCCGCTAATACACTGATCCCACCTACAACTTTCTTCTTTGCAGTTTTCATTGTTCATTAAACAAATTGCAAAAGATTCACCAAAACAGATGTCCAGAATACTGTGGAATTTTGAGATGAAAACAGAGCTTTTTTGTATTGGATTCAATGGGGTACCAATACTTCCGTTTCAACGATTGACGTCACGCGCATACGTCATCATATATAGACGTTTTCAACCGGAAGTTTAATTGGAAATTTAAAATTGCACTTTATAAGTTAACCCGGTCGTATTGGCATGTGTTGCAATGTTAAGATTTCATCATTGATATATGAACTATCAGACTGCGTGGTCGGTAGTAGTGGGTTTCAGTAGGCCTTTAAAGCGTATTTGCTCTTTACTGCTTTCACAACTTTGGTTCTGTTGCTATGTTGTGCAGCTAATGAACGAACGACCATGTGGTCAAAGAGAACTGTGATCTCCCTCACTGTCTCAAGCACTCCAAATCATTACTAAAGTTTAAAAAAATAAGCTGTAAAATAGTTCTACATGTAAGAAACAACAGCCTCTCTCCAATTATCACCTGCTTCCAATGAAACATATTTGTGATATAAATCATAGCATTTAATGCTTTAACAACCACACAATCATGCTGCAGGGTTTTTTTCCGCCCTTTTGTTGTTTGAACATCCTCACATTTCTTAAGACTGGTATACTTTTGAAATGTGTTGCTTAGTTTACCAGCAGTTTTGTGTCCAAATAGTGTCAGCAAAAAGTAAAGCTATAGCTTGTCGGCTTCTATTGTGGTGGATGTGTTGCGGTTTGCAGGATGTGTTTTTATGGCTGACAGATCTCCCTGGGGGGACTCAGCCTGTATGTGATAGAGGCAGCGCAAGCAGCTCTGTCTGCTTTGCTTTTTAACAAGCACCCAACAATGAGGCGTTTAGAAGTTCATTAAAAATCATATTGGAGGATAATCCTTGTTTTTCAATGTGAACATTTCCACAAAGGTATTCTCTATCTGTGAATGGGTGTTTTCCTCTGATAGTGCTCCTTAGTAGCTCCATCCAGCTGTAGCCCACTTTAATCCCCCCGTGAGAGTGAGTGTGGGAGCATCTTGGCGTGAATTTTGCATTTCTGCTTCACGGGCTGCAGGTTGCAGCTAATAGGAGGCGAGTTGTACTCTTCCACAGCAGTTAGCTGTCACTGGAAATATTCTTTCAGCGTGTCTGTCTTCCATTTCTGAAAGCATTACTATTCCACCCAGCACAGCATGTCACATCTGCTGCACTGGACAGCAAGTTTATTGACCCTAGCTACTCCTGTTGTACCGACCAAAACTGGCCCGAGAGGAAGTGCATTACAGCCACACAATGCTGCTGGACATGTTCTGACTCTCAGACATCCAAATCATTTGCAGCACAATTGTGTCCTAATCCTAGTTTTTTGGCATGAGCCACGTACGGTATGTAAATTCAGCCAGCTTTCTCTTTCATTGATAAAGTCAGCATTTTGATCAATTGTTCTCTGTGTGAGGTGGCCATTAATCTTAGTGGGCACAGTCCGCTTTAAATGGTCCTGTTTGGGTTTTTTTAGTTTATTTTCTTTCCATATAAATCCCAAATCAGAGAAAAAAATTGCTTTCCTTACCAATTTTGCTTATTGTGCATTAGCACTGTTAGGAGTCGGTTTTAGGAGGATGTGCAAAGGCAATTACAGTAGATTGTGAAATACAGTGATGCAACTCAAGCACAAGTAATGCAACACACGTTTGTTTGCACACATGTATGATTGTTTGTACCAAAGGGTATTAGGGCCACACAGAAACGAAACATTACTATTCAAAAACAAAGACATAGAATAAAGACAAAGTCAAAATAGGAGAGCATTTAAGTGTAAAGCTCTAATTTTATTAGAACAGAGGTATACTGTACAATATACATACAAACAGCAACTGTAGATAGAAGTGAAGCTACATTAAGATGAGAACTAATAAGGAACTTTAAAGTTACATAATAGTAAAAGAAAAATCAAAATTTGACTTGAATTAAGTCACTTTTTATATACAATTTGATTATAGGAAAGCCTTGATATATGTTTTTAACATTTATTAAGGAATTTATGCAAAAAGGTAAACTTTCATAATAATCTAAGTTTTTTCACAAAAAAATATTTTTTCTATCATGATTTTTTTTCACAATAATTATCACTTCATTTATTGTCATACTGTATTTTTCGGACTATAAATCACACAAGCATAGAAACCGGACCCACTAAATTTTGGAATTTTTTTACATTTTTTTCACCTATTAGCCGCACCGGAGTCTAAGCCACAGATACTGTGTATACCGGTATATTAAAATATGAGATATTTTACATAGAGAGATTTTGTAAATATTTATTTACATACCTTAATTGTTTCCAATTGTAGCCTGTAAAATGTCAGTAAAACAGCTGATTAAACAAACTAGAAAAGTCATAGATTTCTTTTTTTATCCTTTGTAAAATGAATATGTTTTTGGCCTTTTTAATAAGGTTCAAGATGCCCTGACGAAGGGCTTTCAGGCTGAAACGCAGAGGCATGTTTTTACTAGACTAGCCAAGTACTAATAAAGGCGTTTTAATCTTTACCCTCAAGAGTGCCTCAGACTTTTTCTCATAAGGTTGAAGATGTTTATTGAGGTTCTTCTTCCTTGTACTTGGTATACACTTTGAGTTTAAACAGTTTCTTAAAGTGGATAATTGTAGTACATTGTATGATTTCTGAATCCATTTCATAATTTAGCAGTTGTCGAAGAAAAATTCATAGATTAGCCGCACTTTTTGTATTTTTTTGGGAAAAATGTAGCGACTTATATATTTTTTTTATAGTGTAATTTTTTCACCAACAAAATGCAACTTTGTTCTCGTAATATTAAGAGACCATTTCGTAAAATAAAAAAAACAATAACACATTCGAATATGGCTTTTTTTTCTACAAAATTATTATTTTATTTTTACTAAAAACACATTTAATCAAAAAATATATATATTTTTGTAATACCCACTTCCTTCCTCCCAAAAAACACTTGATTATAGTAGTACGTTTTATTCTCAAAACATATCACTTTGTTCTTGTGATGCTACTTTATTATTGTAATACCACAACTTTTTTCTTGCAACAATACAACTTTTTTTAACATTACTGTACTGGCATGGTGACTTATGGTTTGACCCCAGGGTGCAGAGATATACAGCAACATGCAGGTAAAAATCATTTTAATTATGAAAATAGGTGTCCAAACAGTCGATAGCAAAAGAGCATATGCTGCACACAAGCAAAAAATCGATAAACCTGATGAAGATGGCATAAGAACCCTTCTGATTAGCAATCAGGCAAAAGGTGAAGTTTGCACCAAACATGAAAAACAGGAAGTCTAACTGAGAAAATAAGAGTGCACACAGGAAATAACAACCAAAACCCTCAGCTGTTGTAGGTCGTTTCAATGTGGCCCCAATACTCCCTCGCGTATCCACCTGGCCCCCAGTACTCCCATTTGTATCTACTTTGCCACATTTGTAGCAAAAATAATTATTTATTGTCATTTCCAGTTTAACACAATACAGATGTATGAATTGCCTTTCAGAGCAATAATTAGCCCTTTTTTCCCCCATGTGTTTCCATCCGTGTAATGCTTTGTGATGCACATTAATGCAATGTGTATGCACATGAAACAGGTTAACAAATCCCATAGGGTTTAATTATGGCCAGAAAGTTCAAACTCATCAGATTTAGAGGGGTGCTCCTTACCAATATGCTTCATGGCTTTGATATAATTATTAGGGAGTATTTGTGTTTGAGAAACCAAAGAAAGAAAATAATCAGTGTTGTCGGTGGATGACATGCAATTAAGACTTTTCTTTGTGATCATTTTCAAAGTGTGTCCCACTTTGCTCCTCCTACCCACCTACATAAAACATGTGAATGAGCCCCCAAAGGACTCATTTCCCCCTTCTGCTGTCACAAATTCTACTTTGCTCCCGCGTCATATTGCAGCAGAAACATACTTTTTTTGTTGCTACTTGAAATTTAAACAGCCGTTTACATTGGACCTTAAAGTCACAGTTTATCACAAAGCACATGACTTTAAACAAACAATGAGTGAGTAGTAACAAATAAATACCTTTCAGCTTGCAGTTCAGCTGGCTGTTTCTTGTATCCCCAGGAACCTCTTTGAGAAACCACAAAAAAGCCAGAAAAAAATCTGTGATCACAAAAGTATCAAATATCCAGTTGATTAAACATATTTTAAAGGAAAACAAGAACAAATTCTCATCTTTTTCCCCCTCTCAAAAATCACACACTCGAGCCTTCCTTCCAGTCAGTAAATGTGCATCGGTGTGAGGCAGCCTGAGCTACTGTATTGTGCAGTCTGTCTCTCTTTTTTCCCCACCCTATCGCACACTCACACACACACACACACACACACACACACACACACACACACACACACACACACACACACACACACACACACACACACACACACACACTCACACACACACACACACACACACGCACCCACACTTTCACCTCTTCAGTGCCCCAGTATAGTACATGTTGTCTCTCTTCTTCCTCTTTGTACTGATGCCACATCACCATCTAACTCTCATTACTGCTCTCATTAGCTCAGCCACTCTATCAATCAAACCCCTCAGCATAAATTTGTGAGTATGACTTCCTTTTAATATTTGCCTAGTTCCCACACTTACAGTAAATACTTTACATTAATATCTGTCTTAAAATTTTTCGGAAAACTGCATACCATCTTATTTTCTTGCCGTTATTTTTTTGGTAATAAAATAAAACGGTTGTTGCTATGGGCTTATGTTAAATATGTTAACGATCAGCAACACAATACCAAAGCATCACAAGGTTTTTTAAAGAAAATAAAACTGTAAAGTTGCAGAAAAGTTCCCAAGTTGCCCATTTGGCACGATAAATTCTACAAGTTTGTCTCTTTAGTGTAGAAAAATATCGATGGAAAAGGGCAATAACCATTGATGCAGAAATGGAATTTAATGAGCAGCAGTACTGTAACGTAAAAAAAAAACTGTGTTGACCAAAATATAAGACGGTATTTTTTTTTACTGCTGTCAAACAATTCATTTTTTAAATCAGGTAAATCACACTTCTGAGTTTTGATTATTCACATATGTGTTGAGACCTGTTACGCCAGGCCATTCCTTGTTTTGTTTTGTGGGTGTTTCTCAGTTTTTTTGTTCAGTTTTCTGTCTTGCGCTTTTACTTTGGTGGTTTTTCCTGCTTTGTTGGAGTTTTCCCGTGACCGCTTCATGTCTTTCCCTGAGGACTAATCCACGCACCTGTTTTCTGTTATCAATTAAGACTATTTAAGTTGTGAGGGTGCTGTCTTTGGTTGTCAGATCATTGCTTCTCATGTCACGCTTCTCACTTTTTGCTCGTCCTGTATTCTGTTTATTTTTGTAGCTAGTTCAGTTTTTGTTTTGTCGTGCATAGCTCTCCCTATGCTTTGGTGCTATTCCCAGCAGCACTCGGTTTTGTTTTACAGTACATAGAATAAATCACTTTTTACCTGCAAGTTGCCTCTTGCCGTCTCCTGCCTTTTTGGAATCACAACAATCATTGCCAACATGCAACAAGCGTTACAAGATAATTGCTTGCATAATTTAGATTAGTTAACTTTAATGCCCTTAAAATCTGAAATAGTCTTCCAGAAGATGTAAGCCAGGTCTCAACATCGGCAATGTTCAAATCAATGCTAAAAACACGTTTATTTAATTGCGCTAATGACAACTGAAAGTATTTCCATCCATCCATTTTCTACCGCTTGTCCCTTTTGGGGACGCAGGGGGTGTTGGAGCCTATCTCAGCTGCATTCAACTACGTTATTTCATTCTATTTTGAATCATGATTGCTTTTACAATGATCTTATTTTCTGATTTTAATTTTAATTCTGATGATTTTTTTAAATACCGGTAAATAAACTTGCCTTGCCTAATTTAATCAATTAAAAATGTCCCCAATATTTTGACACAAATGCAATTTTACTGACACAGTCATAAAGGAACATTCTAAGGGGGTCATATCATGATTTTTTTTCTATTTTTAAAACACATTTTGGTCCATATAACCAGTAATTAGGGTTTTTTGGTCACAATTTTGCATAGATTTTGCTCTAAAGATGTTCAAAAACGGTTAGTTTGGAAGGGCGGAGTTGTCAGATGCAAATGAAGCCCTCCTTACCACGGAAACCGGTGATCGCCACCAGCCATCAGTGTTGGTCATCTTACCTTTAAAAAGTAATTAGCTACAGTAATAGAGTTAGTAACTCAGTTACCTCGTTGTAAGAGTAATTATTACCGTAGTTACTCAGAAAAGTAACTGTGACGTTATTTTTTATTTCGTTATGTTATACGCTATTACGTTCGATAAGATCTTTAACATCAAAGATGTATATATTAACTGACTGAAGAATAAAAACACTATATACAGTACTTTAAAACATTTGGCATTCATCTGAACTCAATAGATTGCAGTGTGCCATATGATAGGCGTAAAAAAACAAGTAATACAAAATAAATATTCTGTAAAGTAACATCATTAAATATTAAAAGTAAAAAATCCAAAACGGTACCAAAAATGTAAACTTAAGACACAGAGGAACATTTGGCCTCTAAGTAGTGCAATTCTCTGCACTTGTATACCAATATACAGCCTGAAAAAACTTTCGATAAAACGGTTACCGAGTTTTGGGCAAATAAATGACATGCATTCAAGTAAAACGTTTAAAAATGTTCCCGGATTACATTCTGACATTAAAATTCCATTTGTGTACAAATATTAGGGTCTTTTCTTAAGCTTATTTTAACAATGCAAGCGAGTAATCACCTGTGGTTAATCATGATTAATCCAAATACCAAAATGTGATGAATCTGATTTAAAAGATTGGCAGCATTTGGGCGTGGGGTTGGCCCAGCAACAAGTGTCATGATGGCATGTGTTGTTGTGAGGTGAAATTCAAGTTGATTGAGGCAGATGTGGATAAACACTTTTTTCTGAACATAGCGTACATGTTACATAAACATTTCTGCCTTTAATTTCAATGAGCGAAAAGTAGTGCCGGTACTTGCAGTTTGAGAATGCTACCTTTGAATTTCCCTGGATGCGGCTGGTCCCAATTGTCTCGGGTCTTGTTGTTTGTCAGTCAGGGCATGCAGTGAGACTGCCCACCCAGCCAATCATCATCAGCGCATTTACAACGGCATCATCATTCCTAGCCCTTCTCCCTGCAGGCAGTTAGGTGTGGCCAAAACCAGAAACCTTGCACTTCATTCAACCAAACTCTCGTAACGGCAACAGCGTTGCAACGATTGGAACAGTAATTAATTAGATTACTCGTTACTGAAAAAAATAATACCGTTAGTATCGCCGTTAGTATTGCCAGCTATCTAATTTTTACTTGACTTTCACCACAACACAACATCCCGGGTGATATAGCGAGACCATGCAGCTCACCGTGTTTTGCTCTCAGCTGAAGGAGAAGACGCGGCGGACACAAAGTTAGGAAGCCTTGTCGGAAATTTCTGGTACGAAACACGGGTTAAGGTTAAACATCTACCTAGGGATGATGTTTGATAAGAAATTATCGAGTTCGAGCCCATTATTGGATCCTCTTATCGAACCGATTCCTTATTGATTCTCTTATCGAATCCAGATAGGTTGTTGTATATGGAAAAAAACACAATATTTGGTTTAACAAAAGCTCACTTTTATTTTATAAGAAAAAAAATTAATTAAATAAATAAATAAATATTGACTGTTACATCCTAAAAAAATAAAATAAATAAATATTGACTGTTGTTACCAAAAGTATATTAAGTGGGATTTTTCAGAAAAACAAATATATACAGTAACACAAAAACAACCTGTCTCTGTGATGACTATAGGTGTATAAATAATAATATAGTGTTAAATAAAATCAGTCCCTTGGGCACAAAACTGAATATAATACAGCTCTCCAAAAAGTGCACTTCTGCTGCTATTGGAACATACTAACTACACACACAGGCAGACAGCTAACAAACAATCCAAGACGTCTAATAAAGTTCCAAAGCAGATTAATCCATTTAGGCTCTTTATTGTTGTTGATCTTGCTTTGTCTTTTCCTATCTTTACTTTTGTCTTGCACTAGACTGTTATTTTTAATTTTTTTTAAACTGAAATACACACAATGACAAATGTATAAGCTATGTGATTCAATTAACATACTGAAATTTAATACACAATATGTAAATATTAGCTTCACACAAATATACAGTACTATCATCAAACAAATACTTCTGAGTGTTGAAACTATTTCGATGGTGGAAATACACGACTGGCAGCCATTTTAAGTCCTCAAAACAACCATTGAAACAGTGCACAAAAATTGTTTTTCAATAAACATCTTAGTATCAAATTTAACCACTTTCCACCTTAATATTGAGTTTTAAGTCTCGTCTTAAGACCCACTTTTATTCTTTGGCTTTTAACACTACGTGAGTTATGTGGTCCTCTGTTGTCCTCTGTGTTTTTTTTAATACATTTTGATTTCTATTTACTGTTTTAATTGGTTTTTCCCTTTGAAATCGTTTTTAATCATATTTATTTTATATTGGTTTTATATTTATTTATTTTTTGTTTTAATTCAGTCATTGGTGGAGCTAAGGATAATATTTGAATATTGTTTTTAATATTGTTGTGCAGCACTTTGGAAACATTTTTGTTGTTTAAATGTGCTATATAAATAAAGTGGATTGGATTGGATTGGATTACATAAACAAGTTAAACAGTTTACTTACAGACTTATCTTTTCCAAGGCTTGTAAGAGCTAACACAACTTGTTTACTTCTCAATTGTCTCATGAACTGAACTGACATCGCCAACCTGGAAGTGCCCAAACTATTGACGCGTAGTATTTTCATATCGCCACAAGGTGTCAGTAAGAGTTTACAATCAAATGGGCATAACATTGCCCATTTGGGATTCGTTCCCAGGGATTCTAATAAAGAACCAACTCTTTTTCTTTACTATAGTAGCCTCGATAACGGGAACCGGTTCTCAAAAAGGGATTTGAGTACCATGGAATCGGTTCTTTTCTTATCGAACAACCGGGAGAACCGGTTTCGAACATCATCCCTACATCTACCGAGTCATTATCTCTTCAGTGCTAGATCCTGGACGTATGCTTGTGTATATTGACAATAAAATGCTTTTCTATTCTATATCATGTAAATACATTTACTGCACTGCTGGTTCAAACCCTTGTAAACAATAGAGGCCTGAGCGGGCTAATACAGTTAGCTATGCTACGGGCTACATAATCGTTTGTGAGGTAATAACGGATTATAATACTTATTGGTCCATTGCCAAAGACAGTAGACACTGACACAATTAAAAGTATTTTTTATGAATATCATTCTTTATTTTGCCGGAGCACGGTGATGCTATTGTCTATTGCTATTGTCTCACATTAGAAGGCTAAGATTGCTACACAACAAATTGAGCTAGCATTGCCAACGTATTATTCACACATTTCTAACTTAGTGTTATTACTTACAGTTTCATTGCCTCCTCCATTACCATAAATAGTAGTCACTGAACCTGCTATTAAAAGTATTTCCCCCCCCCCAAAAAAATCCATATTCTTGTGAAGGTCTGTGGTTGAAGCAGGGCTAATCACACTTCCTTACAGTGGATGGTACATTGCCATGCATCATAAAAATTTAAATTAAGTGCCTTTTTACGTTATATAAGGCTGAAAGTTAGTGTAGTGACTTGGCTGGTTAAAGTAAACAGAGCATTTTCCTTCATTGGGTTTCATTGTCGACATGATGTCGCACAGCCGGTTTTACATAAATTTAAATTGGCTGAGTCATGCAAGGATGATTGGATAAATGTTGGGCAAATTCCAAACTGACCATTAGGAAGAAGTATGAAGAAAGGCAAGATTGTTTTAGAAATATCTCTGCAAGGCCTTCACGGTTTGATTTCAAATTTTCGGGACTTATGCAGAGTTCAAATACAAATAAGCAGGTACAATTAGGTTAAAAAAAAGTTGGTTTTGCATTATAGGGCCCCTTTAAATGTTTTACTTGATTTATTTGCTCAAAAGTTAGTAACGTAAGTGCACATTTTGAACAATTCTGCAATACAGCAAATACAAACTCCTGATGAAGCAAAATGTGCTGCTAAGCACACCAGCAGGAGTCTGACGTATGCATTGACCTGATCACTGATTGTATAACATGCGCTGCCTTTTAGGTAACCATTTGTGGTTAAGGTAAAACAGTCCGAATAAATTGTATTATTAATCAGCATTTTTACATGTTTAATGCGCATTTTTTGGTAATTAATCACATGCGGTAACTTGTTAACTTTGACAGCCCTTGTATTTTTTCGTATTTTGCCTTACATTGAGCAAAAATATAAACAATACTTTGGCACCCATTTTTCATAAACGGAACTCAGTGATCCTAAAATGATTTCTATGTACACAAAAGGCCTTGTTCTTTCAAACATTGTTCACAAATCTGTCAAAATCTTTGTTAGTGAGCACTTCTCCTTTGTGGAGATCATGCATGCACCTCACATGTGTGGCATATCAATATGCTGTTTAGACAGCATGGTCATGAATTACCATGAATTGATTAACTTAAACAAGTTGAAAAACGTATTGGGGTGTTACCATTTAGTGGTCAATTGTACGGAATATGTACTGTACTGTGCAATCTACTAATAAAAGTCTCAATCAATCAATAAATGAGTCATTGCACAGGTGTACCTTAGGTTGGCCATGTAGAAGGCCAGTCTAAAATCTAATTTTACAGTATTGGAGGGGTTTTCTTCAATGGCTTAAACGCAGTTGCTCGAAGCTGGCACGAATTAAAACATGATATCATATATGCTGATCCAGAGCGACCCACACATGTTCAATAGGTGACATGTCTGGTGGGTATGCCGGCCGACAAGAACTGAGATGCTTCCAGATTGTAAGAATTGTGTAGAGATCTCCGCAACACGGGGCCGTGCATTATCGTGCTGCAACACGACGTGATGGTCGTGGATGAACGGCATGACAATCTTGTCACGGTATCTCTGTGCATTCAAGATGTTATCAATAGAATGCACCTGTGCTCGTTGTCCATAACATACCCTCGTTACCCACACCATTGTCCCACTGGCACCATTGGCCACAAGATTGACATCAGCAAACGGCTCACCCACACGATGCCATCCAGTCTGTCTGCCATCTGCCCGGAGCAGTGAAAACTGGGATTCATCTGTGAAGAGAACACCTCTCCAAAGTGCCAGACGCCATCAAATGTCAGCATTTGCCCACTCAAGTCAATTACGACAAAGAGCCTATAGATGATCTTCCCTGATTCGCTGATCCCTGATTATTGCAACAGCTATCCGAGTAGCGGGTCCAAGACAATCTTGGGGGTAAAGATGCTAGAGGTGGAGGTCGTAGGCTGGTGTGGTCACATGTGGTCTGCAGTTTTGAGGTTGGTTGCATGTACACGAATGATGACTCAAAGAATCAGCTGCATGATAATGATGATGCACTCTCCTGACTGAGGAACAAAGTTATGCAGCGTTGTTGCTGCAGTCTTTTTAATAGATACTGTTGCTGTCGTCCTTTTACTATTTTCCTTCTTCTTTATGCAGCGAACCAAAGGTTAATTGATCTTGCAACGGTAGATAGTAGCTTGTAGCTAAATTATCTTCTTTTTGAAAAGAAATGAGGAGCACCTTTTCGCCAATGATAAGCAGCTTCTTCTGGGGCTTAGGTTCTGTGCCAGAATACTTACCCCTCATTTCCACAGGACGAGTTGCGGCTGCAGGGCGTCATCGCCACAGCAGCGGACTCTTTCCGTTTGTATTCAAGTCAATGTATTATCCAATCCAATCCACTTTATTTATGTAGCACAATTAAACAACAAAATGTTTCCAAAGTGCTGCACAACAATATTAAAAACAATATTCAAATATTATCCTTAGCTCCACCAATGACTGAATCAAAACAAAAAATAAATACATATAAAACAAATGTAAAAACAATATAAAATAAATATGATTAAAAACCATTTTAAAGAGTAAAACCAATTAAAACAGTAAAAAGAAATCCAAATTTTAAAAACACAGAGGACAAAAGAGGACAACAGAGGACCACACAACTCACGTAGTGTTAAAAGCCAGAGAATAAAAGTGGGTCTTAAGATGAGACTTAAAACACTCCAATTTGGGAGCAGTTCGAACATGGAGGGGCAGAGTGTTCCAGAGCTTAGGGCCGACCACAGAGAAGGCCCTGTCTCCCTTGGTTTTAAGTCTGGTCTTGGGCACCACGAGCTGGAGCTGGCTCTCGGACCTAAGAGCGCGAGCAGGAGTGTAAATTTGGATGAGGTCTGAGATACAATGAGGTGCCAGTCCATGTAAAGCTTTAAAAACAAACATCAAGGTTTTAAAATCAATTCTAAAATGAACAGGGAGCCAGTGCAAACTCTCAAGAATTGGGGTTATATGCTGGCGTTTCCTGGCCCCTGTTAAAAGTCGTGCTGCCACGTTCTGGACTAACTGCAACCGAGAGAGAGCTTTTTGGTTAATGCCAGCATAAAGTGCTTTGCAGTAGTCCAGGCGACTTGAAATAAAAGCAGCACGACTTGTTCAAAAAGGTTAAAAGATAAAAACGGTTTTACCTTTGCTAAAAGACGAAGATGATAATATTAGTTTCCACTGCCTGCGGTATGGCACCGTCATTGCTTTGCCATTCCGGATCCATGCACCACATATTTGCAGAGCTTCTATTTTTGCTAGTCGCCGCCACATGGCGGATCAGTTTAGCTCAAATCTGCTTGTGTTGGACAGGAAATCATGCACAAACACAAAATAGTTATTTGGTTTACTTTGAAAATAAAATAGTCCGACCTCAATGTGGATCTTATTTTACACTTTTAAACATCCCAATGAGATTGTACTGCCGTTCCGCAGCAATTATGCACCACTGCCATGACGCTTCCTGTGGAAATCAGGAGTTAGAAGGCACAAAACGTTTGGACGACAGCATAGGGAGTCAAATAAATACAAATGTTCCCACAAAGAAAACCTGCAGAGCTACCAGGACAGAGAACCTCCGTAATAGGTCCACCATAGACCAATAGTGTGCAGTGTATATCACTTGGGCAAATACTTCATTGCTGCATGCGCTAGACGGCTTGAAATGCAATGACAAATTAGGTATCTTGTATCTTTTAATGTCAAATAAATGTTATAATTAGGATTGTTAAAGCTAACGCAATAATATTGAGTTGACACTAATTTCCTTTAACGACACAATTTTTTATGACGCGCGACTGTGTGACCGTCGGCAGACTGTGCACACACTAAAAGTGTTTCGCAACAACAACAACAAAAAATCTGCACCCACCTCCGCGAGCCGAGTCATCACCGGAGCAAGTTTTTTCCTAAATGCCAACTGCCCGGAACTAGCAACCCACCAATGCACAGAACACCTTTTTCACGGACAGATGCAAACCCAGACGGAAATTCCATAATTGACAATTGCAACCAAAAAACTTTCCACAGCAATTGCCAAATAGGTGGCAACAACCCAAAATATGTGACCAATCAATATTGTGGGTTACAAGGAGTTGCCAGTCATGAAGAATGAGGAGGCACCTTGTGTGTGTGTGTGTGTGTGTGTGTGTGTGTGTGTGTGTGTGTGTGTGTGTGTGTGTGTGTGTGTGTGTGTGTGTGTGTGTGTGTGTGTGTGTGTGTGTGTGTGTGTGTGTGTGTAAAAGAATGTTTGTGTCCATTTTGTGTTGAGCAAGACATGCATCTGGGGATAGGCTGATTGGCAACACTAAAAGGGCCCTAGTGTGTGAATTTGAGTGTGAATGTTGTCTGTCTAACTAGGTTGGCCTTGCAATGAGGTGGCGGATTGTCCAGGGTGTACCCTGCCTTCCGCCCAAGTGCAGCTGGGATAGGCTCCAGCAGCCCCGGCGACCCCGAGAGAGAGAAGCGGTAGAAAATGGATGGATGGATGGGTGGCTGGCTGTTTACAAAAGCATAATGTTTAATAAATAAACATTTGCATAAAATCCAATCAAATTGTCAAATCTTGTGTTGACTTAAAAAAAAATCTGTAATTAATCCTGATTAATTATCAGTTAACAGTGGACAAAATGCAATTAATCACAAATAATATTTTAATCGTTTGACAGCCTTAATTATAATATATGTATCTGTTTAGGGATTGAGAAACGAGCGATTGATCAATTATATAATTAATTATTCAATTAATCTTTTTTAATCCCACCTAAATATTGCAAAGAAAAACCCTCACCTTGAAGTATATTCATTAAAATTCATTACATTATTTGTTTATTTTTCTATTCAGTAGTTTATTTTCAGGGTTTTGAGATTTTTCATGTAAAACAATGCCAAACAACTTTTGTCAGTTTCAATTTATTTCAAACATGCATACAATACAATTACAATGTGATACATCACATATTTCCAGTTGTTTCATTACAGCACGTCCGAAAAGGAGTCGGAAGAACCAGACCTTATTTAATCCTACCCCTTTTCGTATCATAGAAGTTTTATCCCATTTGTTTGTTCTCTATTTTTACAGAACATCCATCCATCCATTTTCTACCACTTGTCCCTTTCAGGGTAGCAGGGGGTGCTGTAGCCTATCTCAGCTGCATTCTGGCGGTAGGTGGGGTCATACTTGCCAACCCTCCCGTTTTTAGCGGGAGAATCCCGATATTCAGCACCTCTCCCGACAACCTCCCGACAGAGATTTTCTCCCGACAAACTCCCGGTATTCAGCCGGAGCTGTAGGCCACGCCCCCCCAAAAAAAAGTCTGCCGCAGCTGCGATTGGACCTGACCAGCCTCCGGGTACAAGTACTGGAGAACCAATTGCTTGCCAGGGAAGATCTTCCCCAGGAAGCAAGGATTGACCGGTTTTGGGCCATGCTAGGGAGAGATGGAAGATTCCACACTCTCGTGCATTTGATGAAAGCACTTTTGTGCGTGCCACACAGCAATGCATCATCAGAGAGGGTGTTCAGCATGGTTAGAAAAATAGTGACAGAGAATAGAAAGAGGATGGACAATTCAACCCTTAACAAAGCATTGTACTTTCAAGTACAACAATGAGTAGATGAGTGTTGTGTGTGTATATGTGTAAATAAATGAACACTAAAATTCAAGTATTTCTTTTATTTATATATATAATAAAATAAATATATATATATATATATAGCTAGAATTCACTGAAAGTCAAGTATTTATATATATATATATATATATATATATATATATATATATATATATATATATATATATATATATATATATATATATATATATATATATGAAATACTTGAGTTGGTGAATTCTAGCTGCTGTAAATATACTCTCCTCTTAACCACGCCCCCCACCCCAACCACGCCCCCCCCACCTCCCGATATTGGAGGTCTCAAGGTTGGCAAGTATGGGTGGGGTACATCCTGGACCTGTCGCCAACACAGACAGACAGACAACATTCACACTCATATTCACACACTAGGGCCAATTTAGTGTTGCCAACCAACCTATCTCCGGATGCATGTCTTTGGAGGTGGGAGGAAGCCGGAGTACCCGGAGGGAACCCACACAGTCACGGGGAGAATATGCAAACTCCACACAGAAAGATCTTTCTGAGGGCGTTTCAGTGTTATAAGGTCACCTTTATCGTTAGTTTTTAAGGCAAAATGCGTCCGTTCTCCCTTTTCTGTCTACACACTGTGTATACTTGTAAGTACTCCGTGATTGTGTGCCGTCTAACATGCTCCTCTGCTGGTAAACCAGCAATGTCACCACATGACTTCGACGCGGAGGGTGCGGGACCGGTACGTTTCAGAGACAGTATCGTACCGAAAATGATTCATTAGTATCGCGGTACTATACTAATACCGGTATACCGTACAACCCTAATATACACACATACATATATATATACACTACAGTTCAAAAGTTTGGGGTCACCCAAACAATTTTGTGGAATAGCCTTCATTTCTAGGAACAAGAATAGACTGTCGAGTTTCAGATGAAAGTTATCTTTTTCTGGCCATTTTGAGCGTTTAATTGACCCCACAAATGTGATGTTCCAGAAACTCAATCTGCTCAAAGGAAGGTCAGTTTTGTAGCTTCTGTAACGAGTTAAACTGTTTTCAGATGTGTGAACATGATTGCACAAGGGTTTTCTAATCATCAATTAGCCTTCTGAGCCAATGAGCAAACACATTGTACCATTAGAACACTGGAGTGATAGTTGCTGGAACTAGGCCTCTATACACCTATGTAGATATTGCACCAAAAGACAGACATTTGCAGCTAGAATAGTCATTTACCACATTAGCAATGTATAGAGTGTATTTCTTTAAAGTTAAGACTAGTTTCAATCAATCAATCAATCAATCAATGTTTATTTATATAGCCCTAAATCACAAGTGTCTCAAAGGGCTGTACAAGCCACAACGACATCCTCGGTACAGAGCCCACATACGGGCAAGGAAAACTCACCCCAGTGGGACGTCAATGTGAATGACTATGAGAAACCTTGGAGAGGACCGCATATGTGGGTAACCCCCCCCCCCTCTAAGGGAGACCGAAAGCAATGGATGTCGAGTGGGTCTGACATAATATTGTGAAAGTCCAACACATCAGCGAAAGTCCAGTCCATGGTGGGGCCAGCAGGAACCATCCCGAGCGGAGACGGGTCAGCAGCGTAGAGATGTCCCCATCTGATGGACAGGCTAGCGGTCCACCCCGGGTTGGGAGCAGAGTAGAAAAGACTTTTTTTGGGCTCTGGGAATCACTAATAAGCCGGAGTTCTTTGAACGCAGATTTCTTGCCGGGACATATGGTACAATACAATCGTCAAGATAGGCAGGAGCTTGACCGTGTAGTATTTTATACGTAAGTAGTAAAACCTTAAAGTCGCATCTTAGGTGCACAGGAAGCCAGTGCAGGTGAGCCAGTATAGGCGTAATATGATCAAACTTTCTTGTTTTTGTCAAAAGTCTAGCAGCCGCATTTTGTACCATCTGTAATCTTTTAATGCTAGACATAGGGAGGCCCGAAAACAAAACGTTACAGTAATCGAGACGAGATGTAACGAACGCATGGATAATGATCTCAGCATCGCTTGTGGACAAAATGGAACGAATTTTAGCGATATTACGGAGATGAAAGAAGGCCGTTTTAGTAACACTCTTAATGTGTGACTCAAACGAGAGAGTTGGGTCGAAGATAATACCCAGATTCTTTACCGAGTCGCCTTGTGTAATTGTTTGGTTGTCAAATGTTAAGGTGGTATTATTAAATAGATGTCGGTGTTGAGCAGGACCGATAATCAGCATTTCCGTTTTCTTAGCGTTGAGTTGCAAAAAGTTAGCGGACATCCATTGTTTAATTTCATTAAGACACGCCTCCAGCTGACTACAATCCGGCGTGTTGGTCAGCTTTAGGGGCATGAAGAGTTGGGTGTCATCAGCATAACAGTGAAAGCTAACACCGTATTTGCGTATGATGTCACCTAGCGGCAGCATGTAAATACTAAAGAGTGCAGGGCCAAGAACCGAACCCTGGGGAACTCCGCACGTTACCTTAACATAGTCTGAGGTCACATTGTTATGGGAGACACACTGCATCCTGTCAGTAAGATAAGAGTTAAACCAAGACAAGGCTAAGTCTGTCATCCCAATACGCGTTTTGATACGCTCTAATAAAATATTATGATCAACAGTATCGAAAGCGGCGCTAAGATCAAGAAGCAGCAACATAGATGAAGCATCAGAATCCATCGTTAGCAATAGATCATTTTTGCGAGGGCTGTCTCCGTAGAGTGATTTGCCCTGAAACCGGATTGAAAAGGTTCACAGAGATTGTTAGACGCTAAGTGTTCATTTAGCTGCTGTGCTACAATTTTTTCGAGGATTTTCGAGATAAACGGAAGGTGGGACACCGGCCGGTAGTTTACCAGGAGATCAGGATCGAGGTTAGGTCTTTTGAGTAGAGGATGAATAACCGCTTTTTTGAATGCTAGGGGAACAGTGCCAGAGGAAAGTGATAAGTTTATAATATTTAACACTGATGGACCTAATAATACAAAAAGCTCCTTGATAAGTTTCCCAGGAATTGGGTCAAGTAAACATGTTGTTTGTTTTGTCCCATTTACACATTTTGACAATTCCTCCAATGTTATTTCATCAAAGAGAGAGAAACTATTTTGGAGGGCGGTATCCGTCGTATATACAGTCGTATTTGTGTTAATAGAACCCAGTTGTAGCTGAGATGCATTGTCTTTAATCTCTTTTCTAATGACTTCAATTTTCTTATTAAAGAAATTCATAAAGTCATCTGCTGAGTGGGTGGAGCTACTGGGAGGAGTCCCTTGTTGGGTTAGCGATGCTACTGTACTAAACAGAAATTTAGGATCATTTTTGTTGAGGTGGATGAGATTTGAGTAATATTTAGCTTTAGCTGAGGTAAGCATGCGTTTATAAGTTATTAAACTATCACACCATGCTTGATGGAAAACCTCAAGTTTAGTCGCACGCCATTTGCGTTCCAGCTTTCTACATGATAATTTCTGGGCTTTAGTTTCTTCTGTAAACCATGGGGTACGCCTTTTAGGGGCCCTTTTTAGCTTTAGCGGTGCTACACTATCAATGGTGTCGCGCAGGGCGTCATTAAAGTTGTTAGTGAGGTTATCAATACAGCCCACATACTTTGGGAATGGTGCCATTACCGAAGGCAGTAGGTCAGTAAGAGTCGTCGTTGTGGCAGCATTAAGGTTGCGGCTGCTATAGTAGTTATTATTATTATTATTAGTTTGTTGACAATGAGTCAGAACTTCGAATTTTATAAGGTAATGATCGGACATTACTTTAGTGTACGGGAGTATCGTAACTTTAGAGGTGGTGACACCCCTGACAAGCACTAGATCTATCGTATTACCGTTGCGATGCGTGGGTTCATTTATTATTTGTGTAAGACCACAGCTATCAATTATAGTCTGGAGCGCCACGCATGGAGGGTCCGATGGGGTATTCATATGTATATTAAAGTCCCCCATTATGATTATATTGTCGGCGTGCGTCACTAGATCAGCAACAAACTCTGAGAATTCACTGATGAAGTCCGAATAGGGCCCAGGGGGGCGGTAGATAACAGCCAGGTGGAGAGGAAGCGGTGTGACAAACCTCAAAGTGAGCACCTCAAACGAGTTTTATTTATTATTTAGGTTAGGTGTAAGATTATAGTTTTCATTGTATATTAGTGCGACACCCCCTCCCCTTTTAAGAGGTCGGGCAACATGTGTATTGGTATAGTTAGGAGTTTAAAGTTATCTTCATTGAAAAGTACAGTGCTTTTCCTTCAAAAATAAGGACATTTCAATGTGACCCCAAACTTTTGAACAGTAGTGTATATAGCCTAGCCCTATACATAAATATGTGTACATATATACATATTAATATATTATATACACATATGATACATACACACAGACACACACAGTGTATATAAATGTATACAGTTCTGCAGTGTGTGTGTGTGTGTGTGTGTGTGTGTGTGTGTGTGTGTGTGTGTGTGTGTGTGTGTGTGTGTGTGTGTGTGTGTGTGTGTGTGTGTGTGTGTGTGTGTGTATGTATGTATGTATGTGTGTGTTATGTCATTAAATAAGCATGTAAATGAATTTTATATCAAAATCACTACAGTTTTTTTAAAATTATTATTTATTACCACGATGTGTGCCGTCTCAGAGTGATCTGTGATCACGTTTACACACGTTTGTACACCTAACCCAGCTAACCCTTTTTGGTTCCCAGAACGTTGTGATTAGCCTTTTAGGCAAATAACTTTAACTAATGGGTGCCTTTAGGTTGCTTTTTGGTACCATATTGGTGCAAATGGCAAGCATTTTGTCGGTTCCTGAAACATTACATAATAAGTTCTCTGAATGTCACGGAACGGTCTCGATGGCAATGCTTTAGATCTGCATATTAATTTCATACCAAAGTAACGAGGGAAGTTTGCCAGACATGTAAAAATATAGTACAAACTGCAGTAAAGCCATATTTTTGAGGGTAATCGCCAATACGTGTGACGTAACAACAATCTTTTGTAGCAACTTAAAACTTCAGTTTGCATTGATTAAAGATGCAAGCTATAACAGACTAAATAACACATAACTTCAACTACATCAGTGCTTCTCAATTATTTTCTGTTACGCCCCCCTAAGGAAGAAGAAAATATTCCGCGCCCCCTCCCCAACTCTCCCCCGTGACTATAAATTGTATAATATATTGCTATAATTTTTTTATAACATTGTAAGCTTATTAACATTAAAGGAAACAACACACCAGCCTTTCCCAGTCTCCCACTGTGGTTACTGTGAAGCCAAGCGCGACATACACTTCATCATACTCTGGTACGGGAAAAAAAGGATGTTCCCCGAGGTCACAGGGGGGCCCGCCCCACTATTTGAGAAGGACTGAACTATTTCAACTTATACAACCACCTAGCCCCCACATCAAACCGTAATGATTATGCAATATGAAGTATAAACGATAAACCGTTGAATATTAAGAGTATGTTAATGTTCGACTCCTACCTTGTTTACTTTCCTGACGACTTCCTTAAAGTTTAGTATTCAATCAGAAATATCAATCAACTAAAATGCGCCAAAGATGAAGTGTGGAGAGGATGTTTTTCATATATTACCCACAATGCACTAAAAAGGATTCATATGTGTGTAATTTTAAATTATATATACTTGTTTTATAATGTTCACAAAGTTCAATGAGCAGGATGTGGGTTTTGTGCGACCGTGTGTTGACTTTATTAGTTGGTTACAGTTAGTTTATACCATGAGTGGCAAAAGTTGTTTGGATTGGGTTATACAACTAGATGCTGTGCTTATATTTTTATTTTAATATAGACATGTGGTTGTTAACTAATAATTCCATTGACCTCCACACAAGGGCAGTAAAATATTTCCAATATCTTACCAATGTACTTCGTAAAAGAAAATTTTTTGGCAAAAATACAACGCAAACCAACCTCTTTGTTAAAATTGTAATGTCTTGCCGCACTTGTCCGGTGCGCCATAGTTTGGACACCCCTGACCTGATAAGATTATCTTTTTATTTTTTTTATTTTTAAGGGTTCTATATATTTATTGTAATTCTTCTTCTTCTTTGTAGTTTGAGCAGTTTCTTAAACGGGATCAAATTAGTTCTTTGTTTAATTTATTTGTTTAATGCATTCCATAAATTAATACCACATACTGATATGCTAAATGCTTTAAGTGTTGTAAGCGCATACAAAAGTTTTAATTTAGATTTTTCTCTAAGGTTAAATTTCTCCTCCTTTGTTGAGAAGAATTGTAGTACATTCTTGCTTTTTTACAGTTTGCTTTTAACATAATTGTAGCTGTCATTGAATTTCAATATTTTTAAATCAATAAATAAAGGGTTTGTATGTTCTCTTTATCCAACATTGTGTATTATTCTAACTGATCTTTTTTGTAACACCGTTAGTGAATGAAGCGTACATTTATAGTATAGTGCTGGAAGTGTCTGAAAGCTTCTCTGATGATTACTTAATGCTTGGAGGCCATCAAAGAGAGAAGGGATGAGAAGCAGGAAAGGGGGGAATTTGGAGAAAATGCATTCATTCACATAAAAGTGCACTCTTATGTGAGAGGATCTGCATGAATCCTGCAATATCGAGCCTCTTAAGGGCAGCAGAACATCTGCGTGATGACCATTGACAAGAGCATTAGTGGGTTTTCTCTTTTAATGGTTTTCTCTCTTACATTCAGTCAGTGTTTCACTTCCTACCTTTCACTGCTTTGGTTGCCTTTATTTCCCTGCCTGTGTCCTGGTAAAAAAGCCACCATTCAGTCTGTCATCACCATAAAATTAGCATACACTCTGTTAGGGATGTAACGATAAACAGTATAATGATAAACAGCCATAAAATGAATATTATCATTTTAAATTAGAATTATCGTAAAACAGTGACTGATTACACTACCGTAATTTCCGGACTATAAGCCGCACCTGACTATAAGCCGCACCAGCTAAATTTAGGGGAAAATACAGATTGCTCCATATATAAGCCGCACCCGACTATAAGCCGCAGGGTTTTGATGTGTAATTACCGTAGTATGTAGGGGTTCCTGCTACCACGGAGGGGATTGTCGGGACAAAGATGACTGTTTGGGAACGCAAAGCGTCCCATTTATTAACAATAAATCTTTCAATCATTCAATCAAACTTTCACATCTTTGACATGGCGAACAGCATTCGTGCAGAGTACAAATAATACAACGGTGCAAAGTAATACAAAGTGCTCGCCTGTACGTTATCAAAATAACCAGCCTACCGGTATATGAAAAGTCAGTCTTTAATCATTGTGTCATCGTCTTCCTCCTGCGTACTAAAACCACCGAAATCCTCTTCGTCGGTGTCGGAGAAGAACAGGCCGTAAATAAGCCGCACCCTTGTATAAGCCGCAGGGACCAGAACGAGGGGAAAAAGTAGCGGCTTATAGTCCGGAAATTACGGTACTTCGATAAACTCATGAATCAGTGACATTGCTCATTTACAGGAAACTCGAACTGGCGCAAGCTCGTTAGTTAGTTTAAATGCTAACACGGCTACAAGACACAATGACGTATTTTGTAGTGATGGGAACCGCGTATCTCGTTGCCCGCTTCTACCACGTGACTGGTCCGGGACGTGGTTCAGATTTTGCCGGCAGAATCAACAACTCAAACTGCCTAAGCTCCATTGAAAATGTGGATAATTCTTGTGGTCGGTTCCGAATCTGGATAGAGTATAAAACTTTTTTTTTTTAAATGCCACTCGAATCGAAGAATGACGCCAAACGTAGTTAAACTGGATGTATAGCATATATATAGCACTTATATTTTTCTGACAGAAAAGTGTGTGATTGGTTTGAGAAAGTGTTTTGACATGTTTGGATGTCGGATCGATTGTTTGCAAAAGAAACAGTCTACTTTCGACATCCTGCCGACCATCTTTCATTTCTGTTGAGCTTTTTTGTCATCTTACTATCATCTTATACATAGCAGCCATCTTTGAAGCCAATGCTTTCATTTTGCAAGTAGGAAATCAGACTTCGAGGGGCGTTCCAGTTGAAACTTTCGACTAGGAACTCTGAAATTCTAACTTCCCAGTACATTGATTGATTGAAACTTTTATTAGTAGATTGCACAATACAGTACATATTCCGTACAATTGACCACTAAATGGTAACACCCGAATAAGTTGTTTAAGTCGGAGTCCACTTAAGTTGATTCATGATACAGATATATATTACCGTATATACTGTATATACTATCATCATAATACAGTCATCACACAAGATAATCATCAGAGTATATACATTGAAATATTTACATTATTTACAATCCGGGGTGTGGGATGTGGAGGGGGGGGGGGTTAGGTTTGGTTGATATCAACACTTCAGTCATCAACAATTGCATCATCAGAGAAATGGACTTTGAAACAGTGTAGGACTGACTTGGTAGGATATGTACAGCAAGTAGTGGACATAGTGAGAGAGAGAGATCAGAAAGCAAAAGAATAAGTATCTACATTTGATTATTTACATTTGATTATTTACAATCCGGGGAGGTGGGATGTGGAAGGGGCAGGGTGTTAGTTTATGGTTGAAGTTGCCTGGAGGTGTTCTTTTAGTGCGGTTTTGAAAGAGGATAGAGATGCCCTTTCTTTTACACCTGTTGGGAGTGCATTCCATATTGATGTGGCATAGAAGGAGAATGAGTTAAGACCTTTGTTAGATCGGAATCTGGGTTTAACGTGGTTAGTGAAACTCCCCGTGGTTTTGTGGTTATGGCTGTCATTTACGTTAAGGAAGTAGTTTGACATGTCCTTCGGTATCAGGGAGGTGTAGCGAATTTTATAGACTAGGCTCAGTGCAAGTTGTTTTACTCTGTCCTCCACAGATGGTAGTATTGTGCGGATTGATGCTGAAATATCAATACTGCCGATACCAGCTCTTTATGCTGTAATATCGAGTCTCAAATCAAAATATCGATACTTCAGTTATTTGACATAATGTATATTATCAACAGGAACACTGTGTAAAGTACCGGTAAGTAAATCATTGTAATCTTGTCTAAATGAAACGCGATTGGTGGAAACTACTTTTTCTTCGCCTAGGCAAGTATGAAATGCACAAGCGTAGCTGCACACTGTGCTGTGCTCAGTCATTCAGTCTGTCATTTGTTTATTGAAAGGTGTCATATTATGATTCTTTTTCTACATTTAAAACACTTCCTTGTGGACTAAATAACATTTATTGCTGGTTCTTTGGTCAACATTTTGCATAGATTATGTTATCCAGACAATCTTCAAGCTGACTGTCTCTTAAGGACGCGCCGTTTTCTGGGTAGTCTTATTTACGAGCCTCCACTTTGACTGCGACCTTTCTCTGTCATCGATGTTGTCATTTTTAGCGCTTCCATAGAGAGTCACATTATACGCTAATTTGTATTAGAAATGGCAACAGCGGAGTATGCATGTGGATGTACGAGCCATAACAAGAAGATACAGACAAAGAAGGAGCTTATTAACTACAGCGTCCGACTACCATGGCGGACTCTCGCAAAGCACTTTGGGTAATTTTATACCATATATGCAGATATCCACTAATATCACAATTAGGAAAAGCGCAAAATTAAGTCAAATTCCAAACGACTCGTTAGGAGGAAGTATGAAAGAAGGCAAGATTGTTTTATAAATATCCCCACAATGCCTACATGGTTTGATTTCAAATTTTGGGGAATTATGCAGATCCCAAACACACAAAAACAGGTAACAAGATGTAAAAAAGGTAGTTTTGCATAAAAGGTCCCCTTTAAGAAAATGATTGGCAATTAAAATAAGTCATGTAGTATTCTAAAACAGATAGTGTATGTATACTTTTAATGTAGGCTATTTGGAGACACTACTTACATAGTATTAACCAAAACTGTTACCACGATATTTTTAGTTTGAATTCCATTATCTGATATATACCGGTATATTAAAAAAACATTTAACTTGCTTAAGATTACCTCAGTGTTTTGACTAGATAATCAGTGTTGAGAGCACTCAGATAATTTTTTATATAACTAGTAACGTAATGTGTTGTTTATTTTTAAGTTGGTCTTTACTATGTCAAAGCAATTTTTGTTAATTTTGTCTATGAATGTTAGGTTTATAGCCTCACGCTAGTGCGCAGGATAGATTGAGCCTTTACTTGGTCACTGCAGTGTGAGCCCCTGGCTGTTCAGTTTAAAACTACTTTTCAGCTACACTACAGTATCTTAGTCCGCACGGGCTACAGGTAGAGGCACTTTTAAACCGAGTTGTAGTTAAATATTTGATCGGTGGCGTCTGTGCTAAGTCGCTAAGAGAAGTGAACAACATAAAGAGATGGTGGAGAGATATAGGTTCTCAAGCAAATTGGTGTATGTGTAAATAAAGCTGTAGTCTCTCACCAATAGCCAAATGCAGTCGCTGTCCTAAGCACTATATCACCCTCTGGAGTTGAGAAGTCAAAACCGCACGCCATACTTTTTTAAAGGGTTGATGCACAGCGTGTCATTTTGCGTTATTGTGAATCAGAGAGGAGCTTCCGTAAACACGCAAGGGGAGGGGGTGAACCAAAGAGGATGCTGTGTGCGTTGGCCGTCAGGCGCAGAGAAGAGCAAACAGCCGTAAAAAAGGCACATCAAATATGGCGGTATTGTCTCAAATATATACAGTTTTCTAAAATTACTGATTTTAACTATACCAGTATATCGCGCAGCCCGAACGAGGTGCAATATAAATAAGATAACACATTCAGTACAGAATAACACCATCATTTGTTTCGCCCTGTGACTTTGATTCCCCAAGAGCAACTACTTTTGAAATACAGTACTTTTTAAATTTTACCTGACTCAATAGGTATATTTGCCGAAATCGGTATCGCCATTATCAGCCCGACTTTCACTTGGTATTGGATAGTAAAGAAAATCACTGGTGTCTCACATTTTTGGAAAGCACCATTGAAAGTGGCTTTGCACAGTGGAGGCACCTTAGCCGCCAGCAAGAATGCAACAGCGCTGTGAATCGCTTGCCGCTGCCAAATTGGCTTATGTTTAAACATGATATGAAGTAAGAAAATATTGTAATATCGATATAATTTATTTCACGTTAAAATGACCAACTTTGTAGTGTTCCTTGTTCTCCCCCTCTCCCCTCCATGGGCTACTAAACCCCTACCCTTCCTCCTTCCAAGACGTGCTTGCACCTACAAGAACATCCATGATTGGTTGGTTGTTTAATATGATGAGTCACGATTGGTTGAGATTAGGCCAATCAGAGGCAAGATAGGGCGGGTCATGAAACCAGGAAGTAAAATCACAACAGACATCCCAAACGACGACGAGAGAGTTATAGAAGAGAAGAGGGAATTTTCAAGTGGGCGATTTATACTGTATATATAAAAAAACTAGTGGAAGATGGCAGAGGGATTCTCTTCCTTAGATTTTTCTTTTAACGATGTACACCACATCCAGGAAACCCACAATGCGTTTACTTGGCCACAAAATGTGGTCTTGATAAAACATTCTTTTGAGTTGTTTAACATGTAAGCCCAAATCAAAACTGTTCTCGAGTTGCAAAGCCAGGCATATATCGCACGAGAAATGCTGCCAAAAATGTATGCTGAAGTGAGGAAGATCATAGCCGCACAATTAAGTCAAGTCATTTACTTGGCGCTGACCAGAACCGTACATGTGTGACAGTCCATCACATCGTCGACTGGGAATTAAAAAGTGCCTGCCTGCAAATTTATTTTTTATCTGAGTTTGATACATTTTGTATTATTTGCAAAGCTATGTTATTTATTTTATGTAGAAAGAATATGTTTCTATTTTATTTCAGTTATGTAATTCTGCGCTACTTAAACAGTTAATTTTCTGTGCTGTTAATACCCATCTTGACTAACTGGGTTAATAAAAGTGCCACTGACTGTTTACAGTACAATTGTCATTCAGTTCAATTTCAGTGAATCTCGCTCAAAAATGAATATCTTTATATGTATACTTTCACCGGAAAACATATCAAGATATATATAGAATAACGAGTTTAAGTAAAAATATATCGAGATATACTTTTTCGTCCATATCGCCCAGCCCTAATCAACAAGCATTATCACGATATAACGATGTTATTTGTATAAATAGTGTTCAACATTGGTATAGTATTAAAAGCGCTATCGTCTGCCAAATGTCTATCATGTATATTGGTATATTGTATACCGTCTACATGGATATGTAATAGTCACATCCCGACACTGTATGTACAATACTTGTACTTTATACAGTACCTACCAGTTTTGCCATGACCTTGAAAAATGGCCAACATCCAGGTCCAGGTCCAGCCAAGTTCTCCTGATGTGGGTTTCTGAAGGGTTTCCAACTTTCTTGGCTGATACAGAGACACATCCAACTGTTAAAATGTGTTTTTGGGGGAGCGAAAATGGCCATCAATTCTTGTGATACAGTAGGTCTAGCATTAGCAGTTAGCTGGCATGAAAAGTAGCATAGCCTATTAGCAATCTTAACAGTCATAAAATACCAACTTATCATTGAACACAATAATGTTCAAAAAAACAGCTAACTCTTGAGTATATCTATGTAGAGTAGACAACATGCTTTAAAAATGATATGTATCGCCCTTTCTTCACAGCGTCGATCAATTTACCTGTGGCTGCTTGATTGCAGCACTTCCTGGTTTTGCTGACCAATCAGAAGAGGCCAAACTCGTAGGTTAATGAGGACTCTGTGGAACGTACCAAGTTACTTTAAAGGCGGAGGGGTGTTTCTCCTAACTCCATTTTAGTCAACCGTTGTCAGTCATGCTTTGAAACATATTTAGTTTTTTATAAATGTATTTTGGTTGTCAAAAGTGTATACTATACACCAGTGGTATGCCGTCGGGGCCAGCAAGGCCTTCTCTGCTGGCCTATATTAACCAGAAATTATGATCATAATAAAAGATAAAAGTATTTTTTTTATTTACTTTCCCTAAATATCTTAAAGTGTTCATATTCTCTTGATGTCATATTATGTTCCTTCCAGTGCTGAGTTTTTATCCAATCAGAATTCAGGTAGCTTATGTTGCCATGCTGCACAAAATCTGCCAGAGGCCTTCAGATTCAGCAATGCGGGCGTCCGTGCACTGTAAGTGAACGGGGACATACAGTTGACAGACAGTTGCGATAGCCAATCAGATCAGGCGTTGTTGTCAGTAAGGCCTTCGAGATGGCCTAAGGCAGATATATATTGTGATGTTATGAGCTAGGTAACATAAGAACTCCATTACCCAGCATGCCACAGTAGTGAAGAGCATTGGCATTGTTAGGCCTATTTTAGGGGGGCTCAAGCCCCCCTAAAATGTTCTTAAGCCCCCCTAAATAATTTAGTGTTAAAAAAAATAAATAAATAAAAAACTTTTTTTTTTAATTTTTTTTACAAATACATGCCGACATATTCATTATAAAGTGGCCCGAATATGAGTTTAAATAAATAATCATATAACCTGTCATTATTCACTCAGTTTCCCCTCACTTCATAGCGTAAGGTAGAGAGCCCCTTTAGTGCGTCGGTATCCAATCCATTCCACTTGTTCATATAGAAAATGCCTACATCACTCAAAATCCAGTCTGCATTTTCTCTGCGACCTTGCTTGCGGTCCTTGGACTTGTTCAAATAGAAAATTCCCACATCACTCAAAATCCAGTCCGCATTTTCTCTGCGACCTTGCTTGCGGTCCTGCAGGTGTACGAAGCACATTAGCACACAGCACTGCAGAACAAGAACCTTGTGTCTGCAATTGTAAATAATTTAGTTTTTAAGTGTTGTGTTTCTTGTAGAATCTATATAAAGTAATATACATTAGCCTATTGTTGAAATAATGAAAACAACATCATTAAATATATTTGTTTTATTGTATTGTTACATTAATAGCTGTTGTATTATTATAGGATGGCTTGTTAAACATTTCATAGGATTTTCAGAGGGTGGAAAAACCAAGACATTTAATATAAAATGTAAAATGAATAAATACATAAAAACAAAAAGAAAAAAAATGGTTAAAAGCCATCGTCCCAGGGAGCATTTAATTTTGTCCCGTGCATTTTTTTTACCGTCCCCGGGACGACGGGACTACATTAATCTCAAGCCCTGAAAGTTACATTTTATTGTTTGCATTATTTCTTTCAGCACTGCACTTTGAAGATGGTCCCTCAGCTCTTTGACAGCTTTGGCTCTTTTTCAGATCAGCAGACAGACTCTAAGTCTTTCTTATTTACATTATATATTAAAGTTTCTCATTTCTATTCAGACTTCCATATATATTTAATTTCCTTAACGGCTTGCCATAATATATATATATATAAATATATTATATACAAGCCAAATTATCCCGATCCAGATATTACTTTAATTCAGGTAATCAAGTAATATTTACAGGGCTTGAATTTACAACCATTTTAGTCACATATGTGCCCAAAATGTAATCTGTGCAACTTCAAAATATTTGGGAACAAATATTTATGCATTATGTATTGTGAGCTAAAGTGGTGGCATTAGCCTCTATGTTGTGAAGTAATAACATAGAGGCTAATGCCATGACTTTCATTGTGTTTCAGTGTATCTTGAAGGATCATGCAAGTCATTGTTTCTTGTTGATGCTGTAAACAAAATGTCACTGTGCAAACCCATGTTTGCTGTTGTACTGAACACAGATTAAAAATAAACCCACTGAAATAACAATAATAACAATGATTAATTTCTAAGTCTTTGTTAGCCGTTTGTGAAGTGTTGTGCTCGTGCGCTACGTTCGCTCGCATCCTGTGCATCTCCTGGGGGCTAAGCCCCCCGCTGTCCTTAAAAGCTAGTGACGCCCCTGGTGAAGAGCATGCGCAGTAGCCCTGTTTAGGTTTAATGTAGACATGCCGGCTGGGGACGGCGTGGCGCCGTTGGGAGAGAGGCCGTGCCAGCAACCTGAGGGTTCCTGGTTCAATCCCCACCTTCTACCAACCTCATCATGTCTGTCATGTCCTTGAGCAGGACACTTCACCCTTGCTCCTGATTGGTTGTGGTTAGGGCCTTGCATGGCAGCTCCCGCCATCAGTGTGTGTATGAATGGGTGAATGGTGAAATAGTGTCAAAGCGCTTTGAGTACCTTGAAGGTAGAAAAGCGCTATACAAGTATAACCCATTTACCGGCAGCGGGATGTTTTTGATGAGCACGCTATGGAGAAAATTTTAAGAACTCAGCCAACACGCCTCGTCTGCATCTTTTGTGATTAGACAAGACAACACATATATTTGCTAGGCCATTTTCAAGAAGGATATTTAAAGAGAAACTACATATCGTGAGACCATGTCGGCCAACCCCGGAAGCGAGCTTAGCTATCCTGGCGATGAAATGTGAGTTCAGATATTTTATTTCTTTAATTTTTTCACGTTTAAAATGTTTTTTACAATTTTAATTTTGACAGTACCACATAAGATATGTTTTAATTGATGATGCGGGTTTATTGATTTTCAAATGCGCCAGAAAATAACCTGTTTTGTACAATGCCCAGTAGTGCGTAAATGTGTTCCTGTATAGTATTTCTCCAGCAATGGTCATGTGGGGACATAAATGATGATATTTTGAGAGGTAATCATTGAAGTCGGACATCACTGAAGGCCTAGGTGGGAAACGCACGTCCCGCCACTGCTATACACACTGCAACTGTGTTAATCTGTGAAAGTTTGGTAATTTTCATCATTATCATGGTATAGAATGGACAAAAAACTCAATCATAGACTTCAAGCAGGCTTGCTGTCTCTCCCTGCCTGTGCTTATTAAACAGCAGTATATCAGAAAGAATAGTGGTCCAGTCATTTTTCACAATCGCACTGATTTTGTCCTCCTTCACGCACTGAACCTTCTTTCATTCAATTTTTTTGGAGTACAAAAAGGAGCGAGAAAAAAGCAGTTGCACAGATAATTAAGCTTGCAGCAAACGTAATGTTTGTGATTTATTGCTGCAGGAGCTTCATTCATCCTCCTTACAATTCATCACAAGGTCTTATTGATACAACATTGTGAGTCATTAGAGACGCTATTCAACAAAATAGTCACCATGTTTAGACCTGGCTTGAATTAATTTACTCACAATACAATAGTTTTGTTTTATTAACTGACTGAGAGTTGCAATTTAATATGCATCGGTTTATTTCTCAGACTTTGAGGCAAAACCAATTATAATAGTCTTGAAATACTATATTTTGTTGTATTACTTTGAATAAACTTTATATTTTATTTCATTCTCTGCAGTAATCCCACGTTTATCGCTGGTAATTGGGCCTGGCGGTGGTAAAATAATTTCCGTGAAATACGAATTATGCAGTATAAATCAAATATTTGTATAACTATAGTATAATAAAACCTGTTTACAACCTTATAAACCTTTTCAACATTATGAGACATGAGTTAAAGGGGAATTGCACTTTTTTGGAACTTTGCCTATAGTTCACAATCATTATGAGGGACAAAAACATCCATCCATTTTCTACCGCTTGTCCCTTTCGGGGTCGCGGGGGGTGTTGGAGCCTATCTCAGCTGCATTCGGGTGGAAGGCGGGGTACACCCTGGACAAGTCACCACCTCGTCACAGGGCCAACACAGATAGACAGACAACATTCACACCCACATTCACACACTAGGGCCAATTTAGTGTTGCCAATCAACCTATCCCCAGGTGCATGTTTTTGGAGGTGGGAGGAAGCCGGAGTACCCGGAGGGAACCCACGCAGTCATGGGGAGAACTTGCAAACTCCACACAGAAAGATCCGGAGCCCGGGATTAAACTCAGGACCTTCGTATTGTGAGACACATGCACTAAATTTCTTCTTTTTTTTTTAGGATCCTAAAGATGGTAATTCACAACCTTTTTTTTTTTTAAGCTAAATATACAGAGGATGAACTGCTACTTATTGAAGCGAGCGCAAAGAAAGTCTGAAACGTTGGAGAAGACAGAAGCTGAGCGATTGAGGTCGGCATGACTTATCGCTCCAAATATGGAACTTGGAGTCAAGCTATGCCCACATAAATGGATTGCTTGCCCAAAATCAACCAGTTTTAATTTTGATCATGATACACACGGCATGTCATGCTTGTTATTACAACTACAGTACATACACTGTCAAGCCAGCTGTGTACAAACAAAAACATGAAATGTGGGCTAATACTTACAGATACTGTAATATGATTTTTTAAAGTTTTTCAGTCAGTACAGATTGGTGTCCTATTGCATTGTGTTGTGTATTACAAACTCAAAGTATCCAACATAGTAACAACATTTAAATGTCAGAAAAGAAGAAAATCATCATAACATTTTCATTAGATAATTATTCTATTGGATATACTGTATGATTCTTTTAATATTAACAATAATATTAGCAGTAGTAGTGGTAGTTGGAGTTGGAGTTTATAATTGATAACAATCCACTTAATAATTCATTAAATTACTTACAGTTAGTTAGTGGGTTAATTGGTTAGTTTAGTTTATTTGGAACGTGCAAACAGTTACAATAAAGTCATAACATATATACATTTTCACAATTTAACATAGAATGGAATAAAATAGAAAATAATAGAAAAAACAATATAATAGAATGGAATAGTATAAATCATATTTTTTCCACAGAGGTGGAAAATTGTCTTTGGCTCACCAACACAGAAGGCAGGCATCACAAAAATACAAACAGTGTCATATATAAAAAGGTATAAAAGACACAATGTCATGACCATGTCAGAAGACGAAGGAAGAAACTAATCTTGTTTAATTTCACAACTTTTTCCGTTTTGAAGGACACATTTGTTCAATAGTTTTATTTTTTATTTTTCTTATTATCATTATCAGCATATTTTAATACGCAACAACTTGCTATATAAGATTGTTATGTAATATTATGTATTTATTACTTTTTAAACGATATATATTTTATTTGTACTGTATTATTATTTGTTTTCTAAGCCAAACCACCACACACCATATGATTGTAGACATTATTGTTTTTTTTATTATAATTTATGAGTTATAAATCATAAGCTCAATATCAATAAAGTAGATCATATTGTTTCATTGTGTTTGGTAAAAGTAGTAAAAATAGTCAATAAAATTAATATTAACTAAATAGGTTAATATTTGTTAATTTTTTTATTATTGTTGTTGTTATTGGTCATGGTATTTGATTTTATTTTTTGTATTATAAATGATCATTTTCTTAGACGTACAGTAGTTTCACATTACAAGCGTTCCTAATGTTAAGGAAAAGTGGTGTATACTGGCATCTAGTGGTCATTAGAAGTAACTACAAAACAATAGGAATTTAAAATGAATTAGTAGACTTCACACAGAATTAAAAATAAAGTAGTTTTACTAATAACGTTCTCGCTTTCCTCAGTCAGTATGATATATGGGAGGAATATTACAAATAAAATGTAAACGTGAATAGAATGTGCCATATTTATCCATGTCTGTTTTGATCATTGAACCATGTTTGCCAGTATGATGCATTATCTCACTATTATTTATTTTCAAGTTGTATTAATGGTGTGCCAAGGTTTGAAAACACCTGAACAGTTGAATGCTGTGATTTTCCTCAACCCCACACACTCTCCTCTTCCTCCTGCCAGATGGATGAAGGATAATCCTGTTGATTTTAGACTCCAGAGCAGGACAGTAAGGTGAGTCTCTGAGCCACAAGAGTCATTTAAAAAAAAAAAAAAACATTTTTTACATGTGTGGTACCATCAAAATCAATTTTTTCTCTCTTGTATCCACGCCCTATAGCACTTCAGCTTGGCGATCAATTTGTTGTCTGGAATGGGAGCGGGGACATTATGGGAAACATAAAACCATCCAGGAGGGGGGTTGGAAGGGGGGTCAGGAAGCGATGGAAAGATGAGAAAGGAAGAATTAATGAACAGGATGTATCACTTCTACAATTTATTAAACATGTGAATTTATATTTGTAGCTCACAATACAGAACAAATAAAATCAAACAGTAAAATTGTGAAAATAATAACATTGAATACTGGAATTGACATAATACTCACTGTAGTGTTATATGTTGGATTTAAATACATTAAAGTACAGCTACCCTAAAGTTTTTTTTGTCCACGCTTTCATTTAAAAAGCCAAAATAACGTCCAAATGTGGGACAATTTTGGAATTGAATCCAAAATTTCCTGGGTAAAAAAAAAAAAACGGCAAAAAAATTCAAACTAAACTTGGAGTATCATGCATAAAAGACAAACTTTTGCTTTTGCTTTGACTTTTTCCACCAATGATGACAAAGAGGGGAAGTGTGATGATAACCACAAAACCAAACCTACTGAGACATTTCATTAGGGAGTTTGGCGCAGCAAATGATGAGAAATGATAGTGAAATTGGCACAAAATGTGCTGACATAAAGGAGAAATTATTTCGTTGACATATTTTGAAGTTTGTGTATTAGTGGAATACAAATCATTTCCAAATCCAGTGATTTCAATAAGAAATGCCTAAAGTAAATAAGAGTAAAGAAGTGCTGTCCAAAGACACACACAATGCAACCACGCACAAACACACAATCACTAATGTCCACTGTGCAGTCTCTCTCAAAGATAGTATTAATAATCATAATAATAATGCAGGCAGACTTGGTTCCATGTCAAATCCAAACCACGTTCAAAGTTTCTCCTGCCACCAAGTGAAACTGCTCCAGTTGCTGTAAACGTTCCCAGTCTGGTGCCTTCTTATGTCAACTCTTCCTCGCCGCCGCCATAATAGTAATTGTTGCTGCCGGCGGGCTGCACGTATTCCTCCGTTTTGTCCCAGTCCGAGACCCAGCCTCCTCCCGCGCCCCCGTTGGGGTCTGCTGCCTGGTTTGTGGCGCCGTAGCCCCCGCCGCCGCTGGTGCGGTACAGCTCCTCCGTCTCATTGGCCAGCTCATCCTCATCCAAGATGCCGCATTTCTCGTCGCTCAGCTGCTCCGGCTCAGCCCACGCTTGTTGCTCCCCGGATGCAAAGAGGCCTGAAAGAAGAAGTTTAGTGAATTTTTAATTGCAGTATCTCTTCTAAAGCAGCAATTCTCAAACTGCGGTCCATCTAGTGCAGTGGTGTCCAAAGTGCGGCCCGGGGGCCATTTGCAGCCCGCAGCTAATTGTTTACCGGCCCGCCACACATTCTGGAAATACTATTGTAAAAATAAAAAAAAACATTAAAAAAAGTGGAATGAGGTGAAATCTAACGAGAAAAAGTTGCAATGTTGACACAAAAGCTGCCATGCAGGCTGTTTTTTTTTTCTTTTGTCTTTCTTCATTTTTCTTTTTTTGCCATTGCTCAAAAAAAAAAATAATGACAAAAAATCCATGTTATAATGAATTATTTTCAGGGCTCCAATTACTTCAAATATTTCACTTTAAAATGTTTTATGTGGTAAATATTGCATATACTGTGTAGTAGCCATATAAAAACATCAAAGTTTTCTTTGACAAAAGCGCATAAAACAAACAAAATAATAGTTCCAGCATAAAATCGACAGATATATCTGAAGTTGATCTCCTAACTTAAGTGTTGAAAGTAAAATAAAAACCTAATAAAAATGTATCACCTTATGAGTGGGGCACCTTTTGGATCCCAAATATATTTAATGATTTTTTATTTATCTTTTCACTGTGATTACTCAAAAATATGAAATAATTCAAATCAATGGTGTCCTGCATTATAGATCTTTTAGGGCTCTAATTACTAAATACTGCATATTTCAGTTTTACTATAAAAAACTAAGTTGTTTTTGACAGAAAAGCCATAAAACATTTTTTTTAATTTGTATTACTTTATATCAACTTGAAGTTGATATAGATATTTACTGTAAGCGTTAAATAATTTAAAAAAAATAATAATCTGACTTATTTTTAACATTTTAATGACTGAGACCCTTTATGGTCCCCGGGACCCCTAAAGGTAAAATAAATAAAAAATGCATATATTTTGTTATGGTTTGAAAATGAAAAATATCAAAATGGCCCCCACATGCTTAAATTTTTCCGTGCGGCCCTCAGTGGAATAAGTTTGGACACCCCTGATCTAGTGGTACGCCAAAGAATCCCTTGATTAAAGTACAGTGTTTCATTTTCCTATATTCAAACACAGTGTTACTGTTCATATTACAGTGGCTAAAATATTAAATACACTTGTTAAATAAAACATCTGCCTTGTTTTTACGGAATACTTAGGCCTACTACGCTACTGTATTTTAATGTTGGTCATTAGGTGGTACTTGGAGAGTCAAGTTTTTTCTGAGGTGGTACTAGATGAAAAAAGTTTGAGAAACCACCGTTCAACAGGGACAACAGCTTGTACAGCAGCAGCATTGTACCAAGGGTCGGCAACCCCAAACGTTAAAAGAGCCATATTGGACCAAAAATACAAAAAAGTAATCTGTCCGCAGTCGCAAAAAATGAAAATCCGTATATAAGTGTTATAATGAAGGCAACACATGACGAAAGTGTCTATATTAGCTATATTAGCCTACTATCAAAATGACTATGTGTCACAAGCTGAAGCAAATCTTCATTGACAGAAATGGTGAAATGTAATATTTGTTCTACACATTTTTACAACATTAGAAAACATTAGTAAATCAGAGGCTATACTCGGAAGGTGAGATAACTCCTGGAAATTACTGGCTTTTAATGGCCAAAGGTAAAGATGTGTGTGTCCAAGTTAAAGGAAACGGCAGGCTGTCTTCTTCTAATGGATTTATTACAATCTTTGGCAAGCTAGGTAATGTTTGCTGTGGTCTGGAACAACATGGCACACAAACAACTATCAGAAATGCAGCCAATATTACATACAGATAATGTGTCATGTGTCATCCATTTTCAATCCTTTTTTAAAAATGCTTCAGGGAGCCACTAGGGCGGCACTAAAGAACAGCATGCGGCTAGAGAGCCACGGGTTGCTGACCCCTGTACTACACACACGCACATCTACACAGCCATTCATGCTCAAATGGTGCACACTCCATGTGCTAATTGTGTCAACATGTTTTAGTGTGTGTGCCCCAGTGGCCTAATGGATAAGGCACTGGCCTCCTAAGCCAGGGATTGTGGGTTCGAGTCCCATCTGGGGTGTTAGGTTTTTGGGTGGTTGGACAGATGAACCAAAAACATCTAGTTGCTGCACCCACTCAAGGCTGGCGGTCACGGATGCGGCCAGCCTTTAAATAATAAGTGTCAACTTTCTTAGTGACTTTCTTCGATCTTTCAATGTTGGCTAAATATTACAGATGTCCGATAATATCGGACTGCCGATAAATGCTTTAAAATGTGATATCGTAAATTATCGGTATCGGTTTCAAAAAGTAAAATGTATGACTTTTTAAAACGCCGCTGTATGGAGTGGTACACGGATATAGGGAGAAGTACAGAGCGTCAATAAACATTAAAGGCACTGCATTCGCGTGCCGGCCCAATCACATAATATCTACGGCTTTTTACACACACAAGTGAATGCAAGCATACTTGGTCAACAGCCATACAGGTCACACTGAGGGTGACCGTATAAACAACTTTAACACTGTTACAAATATGCGCCACACTGTGAACCCACACCAAACAAGAATGACAAACACATTTCGGGAGAACATCCGCACCGTAACACAACATAAACACAACAGAACAAATACCCAGAACCCCTTGCAGCACTAACTCTTCCGGGACGCTACAATATACACCCCGCTACCTCCTACCTCCCCCCACCTCAACCCCGCCCACCTCAACCTCCTCATGCTCTCTCAGGGAGAGCATGTCCCAAATTCCAAGCTGCTGTTTTGAGGCATGTTAAAAAAAATTATGCACTTTGTGACTTCAATAATAGATATGGCAGTGCCATGTTGGCATTTTTTTTAGAGATGTCCGATATTATCGGCCGATAAATGCGTTAAAATGTAATATCGGAAATTATCGGTATCTGTTTTTTTATTATCAGTATCGGGGTTGTTTTTTTTTTGTTTGTTTTTTTTATTAAATCCACATAAAAAACACAAGATACACTTACAATTAGTGCACCAACCCAAAAAACCTCCCTCCCCCATTTACACTCATTCACACTCATTCACACAAAAGGGTTGTTTCTTTCTGTTATTAATATTCTGGTTCCTACATTATACATCAATATATATCAATACAGTCTGCAAGGGATACAGTCCGTAAGCACACATGATTGTGCGTGCTGCTGCTCCACTAATAGTACTACTAACCTTTAACAGTTAATTTTACAAATTTTCATTAATTACTAGTTTCTAAGGAACTGTTTTTATATTGTTTTACTTTCTTTTTTATTCAAGAAAATGTTTTTAATTTATTTATGTTATTTTATTTGATTCATTTTTTTAAAAAGTACCTTATCTTCACCATACCTGGTTGTCCAAATTAGGCATAGTAATGTGTTAATTCCACGACTGTATATATCGGTTGATATCGGTATCGGTTGATATCGGTATCGGTAATTAAAGAGTTGGACAATATCGGCATATCGGATATCGGCAAAAAGCCATTATCGGACATCCCTAATTTTTTTCCATAACTTGAGTTGATTTAGTTTGGAAAACCTTGTTACATTGTTTAATGCATCCAGCGGGGCATCACAACAAAATTAGGCATAATAATGTGTTAATTCCATGACTGTATATATCGGTATCGGTTGATATCGGAATCGGTAATTAAGAGTTGGACAATATCGGAATATCGGACATCTCTGCTAAATATTGCTTGTACCGCATGCAATTGCACATCCTTTCCCCTTCATTATTATCCAATCATGCAACATCATATATATTCCAAAACGTGTTCCTCGCAGGGGTGTGTTGGGCTGGAGACTATCCCAGCTGCACTCTGGCGGAAGGCAGTGTACACCCTGGAACAAGTTGTTTTTGTTATAATAAATATAAATACTTCATTATTTGCCAGTCGCCTTGATTTATGATTTCAAAGCAAGTCATCCATTAATTAGTACGTAAAGAAAAGGCAAATGTAAAGGCTTTTGTGTATTATGGTCATGAGGCGATTGTACATTTATTAATTATTTACATATTTTTACTATTACACGCGGCCCTCTGAGGACAGCTCATTGAGGGGCATTGAGGACGGCCCTCAATGAAAAAACTAGTTGGGGCTCAGATAGTAGAGCTGCTGATCAGACACTTAAGGATTCCAGGTTCGAACCCAGCTTTTGCCATCCAAGTCACTGCCGTTGTGTCCTAGGGCAGCAAGACCCTTCACCCACCTTGCTCGCTGTGCCAACTGCACTGGTGTAAATGTAAATAATGGGTTTGTCAATGTCTAGCACTTTGAGTCACTTGAGTCACCACATTGCATGTTCTTTGACTTTTTTAAGCATATTCTACATTTTTTTCAGTCTAAAATCAAGCATTTTCAAACATAGAAATAGCAAAATCTACTAAAAAATATCAATACTACAGTAGTATTGGCCACTAGGGAAGACCAAACCAATCGGAGCGCGCTGTTCAATATCGTGGTCACTGATTGGCTCAGCCTCAGGCAGCATTACTATGTTGGATTAAATGACTGTAACAATGACTCAAGGCTGTTACCGGTATTTCATGTCTTGAGCAGTGATTCTCACACTGTGATACGTGTAACCACTCGTCCGAGTCGTGTATAAAGAGAGTACAACTTGGTTTCAGGCCCTCTTATCAATGATTGGTCAAAAGGCACTCACATGACAACATGACTGCTACTAACTTTGAGCTCCATGTAAGCAGCTCAAAGTAAATGTAAGAATCGTAGTAGTGTTTAGGTTAGAATAGAGGACACTCACACCCCAGATGGGACTCGAACCCACAATCCCTGGCTTAGGAGGCCAGTGCCTTATCCATTAGGCCACTGGGGCACACAGGTGTGAGACATTTCCAGTGTTTGTAAATGTTGTACTCACCATTGTGAGACAGTGAACTCACCATAGAAAATGACACCTCCATAATGTACGAGCGCAGCGATGAGAAACACACCTTGCCATTCTTCACGTGTCTACAAGGAAAGACAGGGTATCAAACCATTAAAGGAGGAATTTGTGGAATAGAGTAGAACTTCTAATGTAGAATACATATAAAGTGATGCATTTTGGGGGTGGAAAATACGCCTCTAAAGGGGCCGCCATGTATGACTCAGTGAGCATCAAAACCAGGATTGTCTAAAGCAGGGGTCACCAACGCGGTGCCCGCGGGCACCAGGTAGCCCGTAAGGACCAGATGAGTAGCCCGCCGGCCTGTTCTAAAAATAGCTCAAATAGCAGCACTTACCAGTGAGCTGCCTCTATTTTTTAAATTGTATTTATTTACTAGCAAGCTGGTCTCGCTTTGCTCGACATTTTTAATTCTATGAGAGACAAAACTCAAATAGAATTTGAAAATCCAAGAAAATATTTTAAAGACTTGGTCTTCACTTGTTTGAATAAATTCATTAATTTTTTTATATTGCTTCTTATAACTTTCAGAAAGACAATTTTAGAGAAAAAATACAACCTTAAAATGATTTTAGGATTTTTAAACACATATACCTTTTTACCTTTTAAATTCCTTCCTCTTCTTTCCTGACAATTTAAATCAATGTTCAAGTAAAAAAAAATTTTTATTGTAAAGAATAATAAATACATTTTAATTTAATTCTTCATTTTAGCTTCTGTTTTTTCAACGAAGAATATTTGTGAAATATTTCTTCAAACTTATTATGATTAAAATTCAAAAAAATTATTCTGGCAAATCTAGAAAATCTGTAGAATCAAATTTAAATCTTATTTCAAAGTATTTTGAATTTCTTTTAAAAATGTTGTTCTGGAAAATCTAGAAGAAATAATGATTTGTCTTTGTTAGGAATATAGCTTGGTCCAATTTGTTTTTCTATATTCTAACAAAGTGTAGATTGGATTTTAACATATTTAAAACATGTCATCAAAATTCTAAAATGAATCTTAATCAGGAAAAATTACTAATGATGTTCCATAAATTCTTTTTTTAAGTTTTTCTCTTCTTTTTTTCGGTTGAATTTTGAATTTTAAAGAGTCAGAATTGAAGATAAACTATGTTTCAAAATTTAATTGTCATTTTTTTTGTGTTTTCTCCTCTTTTAAACCGTTCAATTAAGTGTAAATATCATTAATTATTAATAATAACATAGAGTTAAGGGTAAATTGAGCAAATAGGCTATTTCTGGCAATTTATTTAAGTGTGTATCAAACTGGTAGCCCTTCGCATTAATCAGTACCCAAGAAGTAGCTCTTGGTTTCAAAAAGGTTGGTGACCCCTGGTCTAAAGTGTTTTTTTATTGCACTGCAAAAAGTCAGTGTTCAAAAACAAGAAAAAAAATTACTAAAATTAGGGGTATTTTGTTTGAACTCAGCAAAATTATCTGCCAATAGACCAAGAAAATTTGGCTTGTAAAGACTTTCCAAAACAAGTCAAATTAATCTCAATGAAGCCAAAAATACCTTAAAATAAGTATATTCTCACTAATAACAAGTGTACTTTTCTTGGTAGAAAAAAAAGAGACCTTTTTGCTCAATATGTTGAAAAATATTCTTAAATTAATTAAATGCTAGTGCCATTATCTTGACATAATGATATGCGCTCGGCATTACATTTCTTGAAACCAGCAAACATATACTAAAAACTAATTTATTGTCCTTAACGGAAAGGCAACAAGGCAACCGCTTGTTACTCTCGAAGTTTCCTAGCCGCTCATTCAAATCATATTGTCTAAAAAGGCATTTTTCAATCGATAACATGACATCATCGCGCCAAGTGTGTGCTCTTTCAGTCAATTAGTGCGCTTATATACAGCCCGGCCCCCGGCCAAAAATGTTTTAATTGTAATTTTGAGGAATTTATCTGAATGTGCATGAACTATTTCTGTTCAAAATTGTTTGAAATGTTAAATGTTTAAATATTAACTGTCCGTTTACTGTACTGTGCCAACTGTACTACTATATGAGTACGTATTTTCTATTGTTTCATTAAAAATAAAACAGCAAAGTCAATTTGGCTGTCATCTGTTTTAATTACTGTATGAGACACAATTGTGTCAAAATCATGATATTTTTTTTCATGCCTGAAATAAGAAATTATTACTTTAAAAAAGTAGTTTTATACTTGTGAGTGTTGATGACACAGCTTTGCAACACTTGATATTCTAGTTTCAAGCATGTTTTACTCAATATAGGTCATAAAATCTCAGAAACAAGCTGTAATATCTTACTGAGATCATTTAGGACCGAAACCCTTAAAAAAGTAAAAGAAGTACTAGTAAGAAGAATTTTCTTATTAGACAGAAAATAAGCAAATATCACCCTTATTTGAGATATTTAATCTTACTTAGATTTCAGTTTTTGCAGTGTGGACAGCAACATATCTAAATAAAAAAAGGAGCCTTTCCAGTAAGTGCAAAATCTATTTGGGCAAGCACTATACTGTCAAGATGTTCACGCTTAACAACTAAGTAAGCTCGCAGTGTACATAGTATACTTAATGACATGTTTAGCCTAACAAAAATGCACAATGTAAAAAGAAATGCTGAAATAAAAACAATGATTTGTCTTTAAGTATATGTGTTGTATAACTTTGGAAAAAACAGTTCTGTTTTTTAACAATGAAAGTGTTTCATCAGTTTAATCTCAGGTTTAATCAATTAATTAATTTTGATTAATCACAACCAAATATGATCTATTTTTAATCTCTAAACTAAATATACTTAATTTTTAATCAAATATATATACAAATATATATATATTTATTTATATATATATATATATATATATATATATATATATATATATATATATATATATATATATATATATATATATATATATATATATATATATATATATATATATATATATATATATATATATACATGTGTACATATACATACTATTGTATTATATGTTTTTATATAGTAGTATTATATATTATTATATGATTTGATTCATTCGTGTGCTGTAAAAAAAAAAAATGTATCCGATTCATAATTCTCATTTATTCCAATTGAAAATTGATTCATAATCTTATAAAATCTTTGTACCTATTTCTTTTTTCTAATATTAATGTTTAAAAAGAGACAATCTCTGGCTTACTCCCTCATACAGTTTGTCAGCTGCCAAGAGCTATGGTAACCTGTCATCTATTATATTTTGTATACCGAATCATTTATTGCAAAAGTCAAACTGAATATTGTTGAATAGAGAATCCATTCTGAATCAAATTGTCATCCAAGAATCGGAATTGAACCGTGAGTTTTAAGCTTCACATCCACACTATTCATATAGTATTGCTTGGATTTACATGACGTCTCATTAAATATGTGTGGTGGTCAAGCCAGCGTTTGTTTTCAATGGGTACTAGGCGCTACTGTATTTAGCCTTTTTCTGAGAAAAATGCCCTATACTTGCATTGTTTTCAGCTGTAGGAATTGGTCAAATCGAGAAAAGGATAAAAGTTTTATCAGAGTACCTCGAGAAGAAATCTAGAAAGGGCGGAAGAGTGCAAGATTTTACAAAGATGACGAGAAAAGTGGAACGCACTCCAGTCCAAGAGAGCGGAGTCGTAGAACGCACGAATTTGCAGTGATCACTTCGTCAAAGCTTTGTTTGATATACTTTTAATATACTTAAACAACAGGACGGCGTGGCGAAGTTGGTAGAGTGGCCGTGCCAGCAATCGGAGGGTTGCTGGTTCAATCCCCACCTTCTACTGTCCTAGTCACGTCCATTGTGTCCTTGAGCAAGACACTTCACCCTTGCTCCTGATGAGCCTGGTTAGCGCCGTGCATGGCAGCTCCCGCATTCAGTGTGTGAATGTGAATGGGTGAATGTGGAAAATAGTGTCAAAGCGCTTTGAGTTCCTTAAAAAAGGTAGAAAAGCGCATACAAGTATGACCCATTTACTTTAGTCGTTTTGTATTTCAATTGAAGTATTATCTTAACATTATTTGTATTTTAATTTTAAATTAAAAAAAAGTTGGGGTCAATATGATAGCGTGTCAGAAAAGGTCCTTCTACCTCTCCACTCTTTAGTTTGTTAAATTAATATACAGTCATGGTGTCAGATGTCGGGTGCTAGTCGTCGCAGTTTTGGACACGTACTCGCAAGAGGCAAAGGTAAATCATTAATTTCTAACTTCCCTGAGCAAAAATGATGCATATTTATTCGGGAGAGTCCATCCATCCATCCATTTTCTACCGCTTGTCCCTTCTGGGGTTGCATGGGATGCTGGAGCCTATCTCAGCTGCATTCGGGCGGGAGGCGGGGTACACCCTGGACAAGTCGCCATCTCATCGCAGGGCCTATTCGGGATAGTCTTGATACCAATTTCCTTGACCCAGCCACACACAAAGAAGTTGTAGACCTCCAAGTTTTCATCTGTTTTGTCGTGTAGAATGAGATCCGGAGCACCACATAGTTCCATATATCTGGGAACTCAACCAACAGATATTCCTTGGTATCGCTTGAAAAATATTTTTTGATAAAGTACATGGATCGATTCCGTTTTCCATACTTTGATTTATTTTGCTCGTGTCTTTTTTTTGCAGGAATCTAGGCCTCTTGTGTACTCAGATAGTTTGCAACAACATCCATCTTGGCTTGGTTGACCACCACTGTTTTTCACTTCCAGAAATAAGTCATGTGATGGAATACAAACAATTAGTAATATACATATTGTATTAATGTTTTGTTTTTCTGCATGAGCAAAGAGACTCAAGAAATATGAGAATATATATGCACTTAACATGTTTATTAAAAAGATTTACTAAACAAAACATTCATCCACTTTAATGTGGATCTCCTTTTGTGTTATTTATGTACTGTTTATAGATGAAAGTGCAAAAAATCAATATTTAACATATATGACAAATCTCACCTTGTGTTTTGTCATAGCACCAACTATAAGCGGGCAAACCATGCCCGACAGTGTGCCCACCCCATTGGATATGCCCATGAGGATGCTGGCATAACGCGGTGCAATGTCCAAGTGGTTGACATTGAAACCTAAAACGGGATAAACATCAGAAGTTGGACACACTGGAAAACAGAACAGAAACCAAACAGAAGGAGTCACCTGAGATTGCAAAGCCAGAAAACCCCACAGCGAGAACCAAGAAGCTGATGGCGACCCCCTTTGTGTGTGAGAAGCCCACCACCAGAAGCAGGGTGGCCTCCATGCCAAAGCCTGAAGAAGAAGAAAAGTCTTTCTATTTTTAGTAGTGACCTTAAGTTTCTCCTCCACTCTGAACTGCATGTACTGTGTACACTGCTCAGTTTCACTTTAATATTGATCCAGTCTTCTTTGAGGAAAAAATAGACCAACACTGAAAGAGCCAACGCTTTTGATTTGTAGCTTCACTCAATGCCGCAAAAGAAAGTAAAGTTCACCCTAAAAACAAAAGGTATTTTACTCATAGCATGATGTAGGAACAGTATACAACTGCTTTGGCACTTTTGGTTCTTACCATAGTACAGGGACGGCTCCAGGATTTTTTCTTACCCATTTTTATGACCTCGGTTGTCATTTTTCAAAAAAAAAAATCTGTTACGATAAACAGCACAAGCATGTGGTTCGATACAACATTCGTTTTGACTGAATATGACCACGAATATTCATTAAAACAGTTAAGCCGAACACGAGCGACGATGGCAAAAAAGTTTCACATGCAAAAATGACAGATTACAGCAAACGGACCGGGCCCATGCGCCTGCTAATAACCAGAAAATACATCCAAAATACAACAGGTGTCTTTATTCCATATACACACAACTATGCATTGGCAACTACACCTATGTAGATATTGCACCAAAAACCAGACATTTGCAGCTAGAATAGTCATTTACCACATTAGCAATGTATAGAGAGTATTTCTTTAAAGTTAAGACTAGTTTAAAGTTATCTTCATTGGAAAGTACAGTGCTTTTCCTTCAAAAATAAGGACATTTCAATGTGACCCCAAAATTTTGAACGGTAGTGTATATATATATATATATATATATAGTACAGGCCAAAAGTTTGGACACACCTTCTCATTTAATGGGTTTTCTTTATTTTCATGACTATTTACATTGTAGATTGTCACTGAAGGCATCAAAACTATGAATGAACACATGTGGAGTTATGTACTTAACAAAAAAAGGTGAAATAACTGAAAACATGTTTTATATTCTAGTTTCTTCAAAATAGCCACCCTTTGCTCCGATTACTTTTTCACACACTCTTGGCATTCTCTCGATGAGCTTCAAGAGGTAGTCACCTGAAATGGTTTTCACTTCACAGGTGTGCTTGAAGCTCATCGAGAGAATGCCAAGAGTGTGCAAAGCAGTAATCAGAGCAAAGGGTGGCTACAATTCCGTCCTCACTGTCCTCAATCTCTTCTGATCTCTCTTCATCTTCCATTGTTGCCAACTCCTTAGTAAGGAAAAAAGCTATTCACTTTTATAAGAGTTGCCAGAAGATGATAGATGACATCGTTGCTTCATTTGTATAATTGATTACAATGGATGCTGTAGGAGAGAGGAATAACATAGTAGGATACATACAAAGTGAGTTAAAAAGGCAAATTATGAGTACAATTGTAAATGAATTTTAGTTTAGTTGTATTTTTCTTTGTTCTACATCGTCATATGTTAGAGCAGGGGTGTCACACTCATTTTAGCTCAGGGGCCGCATGGAGGAAAATCTGTGCACACGCGGGCCGGACTATTAAAATCATGGCATTAAAACAAAGAAATAAAGAGAACTTCAGATTGTTTTCTTTGTCTTACTTTGGCCAAAAATAGAACAAACACATTCTGAAAATATTACAATAAAAATATAGGAAAAAAATTAAAATAAAATGTTTAGATCCAAGAAGGAAAGAAGAAAGTGAATGAATGTTTATAACTGAATACATTTACATATGCAGAAAAATGTGTTTTCTTTTGTATACTTATTTTTTTTTAAATGAATTAAGTAACGTTAATGACAACTTTTTCCAAAACACAATATAGCATGTGAGGTATAACAGGATAATGCATACATTTATTATTTGTTTTCAAAACGGTTACAAAGAAAGTAGCACCCCAAAAATGTACTGTGAGACCCCATTTTCATGACTTGATTGACCCCATTTTCAAAATTCTTAGCGCCAACACTGATGGAGTATTGGTGCGTGCAAAACAGCAGCAGGCGGCTGTGTCCTGCGGGCCGGTTCTAATACTAATCAAATATCATCCCGGGGGCCATAGATAATTTATTCGCGTGGGCCTTGACTTTGACACCCCTGAGCTACACCTTTAAGCTACATTTAAACCAGACTTTGACACATAAGTGTTAGAGTATCAAATTCCATTAAAAGACTGAAGGGTTGTGATATTCACGGTCAAAATACATTTATTGACTCGCTCATTAACACGAATGATAGGTTTGCTTTTGTTCTTAGTGTAACAGTGATGAAAAATGTACATTAATCTTCCTTTGTAAACCAAGTCAGAAACAGCAGCAGCTTTGCATAGAGTGGGTGTGCATCTCCTCTCAGCCCTGACTGGAATGGTACTTTACTGTCATTGTACAGGACAAGATAGAGACGCCAAGACCCGCCTTACGTTACGTCTGATTGGTGCCTTCCATGGTTGGCTAAATTTAGGCACAAAATTTATGTATTGATTCTGGGATTGGTTATTTTGGCCAATCAATCAGTTACTTGAACTACAACAAGTCACGAGGAAAAAAGTGTATTATTATGGAAAAAAATAAATAAAATAGTGAATGGGGAAATATTAGCGTGGGAAATGTGAGAATGGGTTAAACTGCGTAATTCTCACGCTTGGCATAGGTAGGGACACCATAAAATCGCCTTGGCACTTCTGGTACCTTGTACTGTAGTATCTTTCCTGGTGCTAGCATGCTAATTGTTAGCATGTTAGCTTCTGTGGCTAATATAAAAATGCTAAAACATACATGGCACGATGTACGGACATTAGAGAATTGCCTTGACACTTTTGGTACATAGTTCAAACTTGCCAGGTGCTATCATGCTTAATGTTAGCGTGTTAGTATTTTAGATGTTTTATATTAATATAACAATACTAATACATACATTGCATGATCTACGGCCACTACAGAAGTACCTTGTAGAGATGTGAACGGCTCTTAAGTGGAAGATGAGAGCTGATTCGCAAATGCTAGCCGTTCGTTTGGGAGCCAATTTTTATGCACATACAGATAAAGCGTCGCCTGACTGGCAACTTGACTAGAAAATTAGTCAGAGTCAAAGAAAGCATAGCATTTCGATTTACTTATTAAAAAATGTTTTATTTAATTTGTTTTTATTGTTTATTTGTATTTTTTTTTATTTGAATTCACTTTTTTGGTTCATTGTTCTGAAGTACATCAATTATTTTATTATATTATTCTTACTTATTATTTATGTATTATTTATGTATAGTTAAAAGAAAGAAAGAAAGAAAGAAAGAAAGAAAGAAAGAAAGAAAGAAAGAAAGAAAGAAAGAAAGAAAGAAAGAAAGAAAGAAAGAAAGAAAGAAAGAAAGAAAGAAAATGCTCTTGTGTTACAAAGGTTTCTTCGGTAGGTGAAAATTAAAAATGATGATGTCACTGTCAAAGCATAGCGATATGGCATCACCTTGTGGATTGTTTACGATGAAAACACAACAAAAATACAATTATAGAGAATATTTCAGAATAATTACCACCAATAGACTAATATTTGTATAGATTTAAATTATTCTGATCCCCATCTTATCCCGTAACTGCTACCAGTGATCATTTCTTTTATTTAAAAAAGAAAATACAGTTAAAAAAAGGGTTATGATAATGAGCCAGTCCTTTGATTGGCTCTTTGAAAGGAACTGCTCTTCAATATCTGTCTACCTTTAAATAGCCATAAATCCCATCTCTACTGTCTTGGCCCTTTTGGTACATTAGTACTATCTTGTCTGGGGCTAGAATACTATTTTTTAGCTTTCTAAATGTCAGAAAAATTGTATGTAATATATCAAAAAACTTTCCACTCTATGGGTTTTCCTGTGGGCACGATGAGGGATGTCTTTGTTGTACCAAGCGGGGGCTTTGGAGGATGCGACAGGTATACGATGGAAGGAGACGGGAGGTGTTAACCATTGTCCTCAGCTAGCCGGCACAGCTGGACCAAGAACTTCAAAGCGGACAGATGGCAAGATCTTCCCAAACTTCCTGAGGAACTGTCTCTGAACTATTTGGTAACCGAGGGCAACGCTATTTACGACCCGCTGCCCTCTTGATGTAGCTGGAGCCAGGATGAGCCGAGGCCGAGACATCCTTTCCTTTTGTCTTCGATGTGACCAAGAACAGTGACTGTTTTGCATACTTCCTATACCTGCGGTGACGTGTTGGTGCGTGAACATTGAATATCTAAAATAAAAGAGGAGACGAGACCTTCCTTCGGGAGAGCATGGGTGACACTGTAGAGGGTACAGTGTCAACATGGCATCTCCTCAATTGAGTCCAAATTTGATTCTTTCCCTGCTTGATTCTTTGTCTCTTGTCTGTTTTAATAGATGTCAAACCGGGTTTGAACCTAACATCTAATTGGTCCTTCGAGCCGGATCCAATACGTTTTGACGATTCCAGCAAGAGTGAGTGAAACCAGAAAGACCATGGCAACCAAATCCTGATTGAGGAACTGCTTTTCTTCATTTTGGCTGGAATTTGAAAAGCTGACGGAAATCCGAGGACAAGAGGAAGGAACGCAGAGAGCAGTGAGTACATTTCAATTGACAGAGAAAGAAACATCTAGGGTGTCGGAGTCCCACAATACATTTTGAAATATCCGTGAACTATTACAAACCCTGTAAATCCTAGGCTCTAACAGGTAAATAGGCCAAATAATTAGAGGGGTGTCGGAGTCCAAAGTCTGTGAGTATTAAAATTTAAAATAAAAACTGAATTAAAATAAAAACTGAAGAGGCCAAAATACTGAAGGGTGTCGGAGTCCCACAATATCCGTCAACCATAAACAAACATACTGGAGGGTGTCGGAGTCCCACAATAAATATTGAAATATCCGTGAATCAATATCCTGAGGACGACGGCGTCCAACGCAGACCTAAAATGGTCTATTCAGAAAAAAACTGAATTTTTGTCCGTAAAAAACAATAACCTGGAGGGTGTCGGAGCGCTACATGAATGAAACATGAAATTTCCGAGTATCATAACACTGAAAGGTATGAATGAACTTGAGAGTGTGTGGGAGTAATCGCCATTCGGCTATCACTCCATATTAAAGTTGTGAGAAGTAAATAGTGGGTTATTGTGGAAGCTTGTAGGCAAGACACCTCCACTGGGGAACCAACTCCAGTAGAAGCGACGTGTACCACAATAATAAATTAAACCACTATCTTACAACAAAGAAAAAAGTAATCCTTATAAATTCGGCTCTGTAGGGGACAACGGATTACTCCAAATTGATAAAATGGGAAAAGGGACAAGTAAACCAAAGGTTAGTCTAAAAGATGAGTTAAAATGTAAAGACTGGAAAGCAGTAGAAATAACAAACCCAGATTTACTGAAATTTCTCGATGACTGGATTTCAAAACATAAATTTACCGGTTGTCTCAAAGTAGGTGATGTATTAAAATTGCGAGAATCAATAATACAAAAATGTGGAAATAACAAAAAGAAGCTAGCCAGAATGGGGTGGGATCACACGAGGAGCTGGATGAGAATGGCTCAAAATAGAGAAGATGGAGAAAGACAGGAAAAAAGGGAAGAAAAGGGAGAAAGTGAAAGAAAAGAAAAAGAAGAGGAAAAAGAAAGGGCTAAGAGAGAGAAAAAGCTTATGTTTCATAGAGCTAAAGATATAGGCCCAGTTAGGAGAAGAAATAGGCAAATTGTAAGAGGAGGTAGTGAAGATGAGTCAAATGAGGAAGAAGTACAGAAGGACATACTAAATTATGAGGACTTAAGTAAACAAACAGCGAGTAAATCAGAGATAATAATATAAATAAAGGGTAAAGAAATCAAAATTTTGTGTGACACCGTAGCATGTAAAGTTAAAGAAGTTAAAGTGCCAATGATTGTCACACACACACTGTGGCGAAATTATTCCCTGCATTTGACCCATTACCCATGATCACCCGCTGGGAGGTGAGGGGTGCATGTACAAGCACATGTAGAGAATAAAATGACTGTGCTAGGTTTAGCAATAGTATCAGATCATGAAGGAGGAATAAGAAATAGAAAAATAGATGGTAAAATTGAGATTGAGTGTGGAGAGAGACAGAGGGAGAGAGAAAAATAAAATAGGACAAAAAAAAATCTCAAAGTGCTACAGTGAGAGAAAAGTAAAAATAAATGAAAAATGGGAAAAAATCAATAAGAAGAATTAATGCTAAATGGAATAAACTAATGCGAAACAGAGATAATGGGGGGTATTGAAATAAGAGATGAAGAAAAGGTAGACTGAAGATATGCATGTATGTTTGGATATATAAAGAGCGCTTTTATATATACAAATATATATGTGTATAATTAAATAATGGAATAAATAAAAACCCAGATTAATAACTATAATAAGAGTTGAGATATATAGTATGATAAAATGAATTTATTAGGAAAGAAGAGAGAAAAAAAAAAAAAAGAAAAGAAATCTCTTCAAGTGTTGCTGACCTTTGCCCTTAAGAGTGCACTCACGCACCCACACACCACCTTGGGTGTGTGTGTGTGTGTGTGTGTGCGTGGCGAATTGGGGGAGGTGTGAAAATGAATATATTACATGTGAGTTTAAAGTAAAAAGTAGGTTTAACTTTGAAGTGTAGTATAACATTCTTAGGTTAGATTATGTTTTAGACATTTGCAACACCATACATCTGAGTGTTGAGCTAAGATAAGATAATGACATAACATAGAATAAATAAGGAGGTATGGCAATCAGGAAAACTATCAGCTAGCGATAGACAACTGTTTGCTTTGAATATTGGTGAATAACAATTGCAAATAAAAAATATAAACAATGGGAAGAATGTAAATTCAGAGTGTAAAAGTATAGATTAATTGGTGTATAGACATTTAAGTGAGTTTAAAACGTTACTTAAAAAATACATAAAGTAAGATGTATAACATTTGAATTAGGAGAAAAATAACATTAGCGTTATTAAATCATCTACATAGTGAAAGACACAAAATAAAAGTCCAATTATGCAAAAGAGAAGTAAAGGATCTAGGACAGGGGTCTCAAACTCAATTTACCTGGGGGCCACTGGATGCAGAAACTGGGTGAGGCTGGGCCGCAAGAAAAGATTTCTTAAAAAAAATCTAACATGCACTTTTTAATGAATTCACCTCCTTTGAATGGCTTTCCCGCCCTAGCAACCATCTCACTCACCATGTAGCTAGCTTTGACTGCTGCATCGCTCTTTTCGCTTGCTTTCTTGACGAAATCTTGTTGCCTCAGTGGACTGGTTTTAAAATTTGCAACCCGGTTCACTCCCCTAGTATTTTGCATACTCCTCAGCATGTCTAGTTGTATAATGACGTTTCAAATTGTATTCCTTGTGCAACGCAACTTTCTCTGTATCAACTACAGAAAAGAGCTATAAGGATTATTCATAAAGTAGATTACTTAAAACACACTAACATATTATTTATTAATTCTGGTTTATTGAAACTACAGGAGCTAGTAAAGTTACAGACATTATGTGTCATGTTTAAGGCTAAAAGTAAAACATTACCAGCAAATTTACAAAAAATGTTTGTCATCACTTCTGAGAATGAAGAGCATAGAAGAAAAGGTCATTTCAATTCTTGACGAAATCTTGTTGCCTCAGTAGACTGGTTTTAAAATTTGCAACCCGGTTCACTCCCCTAGTATTTTGCATACTCCTCAGCATGTCTAGTTGTATAATGACGTTTCAAATTGTATTCCTTGTGCAACGCAACTTTCTCTGTATCAACTACAGAAAAGAGCTATAAGGATTATTCATAAAGTAGATTACTTAAAACACACTAACATATTATTTATTAATTCCGGTTTATTGAAACTACAGGAGCTAGTAAAGTTACAGACATTATGTGTCATGTTTAAGGCTAAAAGTAAAACATTACCAGCAAATTTACAAAAAATGTTTGTCATCACTTCTGAGAATGAAGAGCATAGAAGAAAAGGTCATTTCAAACATCAGTATTCAAGGACAACTTTAAAACAAATGTGTATATCAGTGGTGGGGGTTAAACTATGGAATTCTCTTTACAAGAGATAAAAGATTGTAAAAATATATTCCAATTGAAAAAATATATAAGGACAGAACAATGAGATCATATGGACAGCCATAACTGTTTACATTTTGCTTTATATTTATTATTTTACTTATTTTTTGCCTGGTTTTGTATTTGTTTTGTATCATCCTGTGAGGTGTATATTACTTTTTTTGTTTTTTTTGTTCGTTTTGTACATCATGAAGTTTTGCACTTCTTGTGTTTTTTTGTTTGTTTTCGTTATATTTGGATGTAATTGTTTGTTTATATGATATCATTAAGTAAGACTACGTACTATGTTGAAGGGGGCAGAAAAATATAAGATTTTTCTTCATCCTGCTCCTTCTCAGGCATTGGTGTGTAAATGTATAATTTAAAAATTGAGGTATAATTGTCTATCGATCAAAGATGCACATCAATGAAGGAGATAAATAAAAATGAAATGAAATGAAATAAGACACGTCGGGGTGCCCCTGTGAAAGAAATATTGCATCAAAAATCGTCTCTGTCTGGAGCCAACGGGAGGAGGGTGGGGGGTGGAGTTTACAGTTACGGTAGCACAATTAGCCCCGAACGGGTTAACATCACCACGTCTGTATCAGCGCTGGGGTCCAGTGCACCACACTTTTGTATTGTCGCTCGCTCCTTCGGCGGAGTGCTCGTCTTCCCCGCCCGGACTGTTTACAACGGGGGCGGGAGCGAGCAGGCGGGCGAGGGAGGGAGGCAGGGAGGGAGGAAGGAAGAGCGTGTGTCATAGAAAAGCGGCAAAATGTTTCTCTGCTTGCATTACGCAAGTGACATCAATGCATACTTGCCAACCTTGAGACCTCCGAATTCGGGAGATGGGGGGGGTTGAGTTGGGCGGGGTTAGGGGTAGCGGGGGTGTTTTTGTAGCCCGGAAGAGTTAGGGCTGCAAAGGATTCTGGGTATTTGTTCTGTTGTGTTTATGTTGTGTTTAGGTGCGGATGTTCTCCCGAAATGTGTTTGTCATTCTTGTTTGGTGTGGGTTCACAGTGTGGCGCATATTTGTAACAGTGTTAAAATATAAATAAAATAAAATATGACCACCCTCAGTGTGAAATGTATGGCTGTTCCTCAAGTATGTCTTGCAATAACCTGCGTGTGTCTGCAGAAGCCTCATACAACATGTGTCTGGGCTGGCACGCTGTTAGTATGGAGAAAAAGATGATGCGGTGACAGATTCTAGAGGACACTGATGACAGTGCCATCACGGCACGCCCTCGATATTGTCGAGAGCCTCATACCACAACGTGATTGGTAGATTTCTTCAGCTCCGCACACAACGCTGTCAAGCGCCATTCATTTAAAACTCGCGGGCCGCACTAACATTAAACTTTCATATTAAGGTGGGGGCCGCAAAATAACGTCTCCCGGGCCACAATTGGCCCGCGGGCCGCGTGTTTGAGACCCCTGATCTAGGACGTTCTCTAAACGGAGATGGACGCACTATTGTGGAAAATAGAAAAACAAAGTACGACAAGTACAAAAACCACAAACAAAGAAGCAATTTAGGTCATTTTTAGGTTTAACCAATTATTGTAGAAATTCGATACCAAATTATGATGAAATAGTAGCTCCATTAAGTAAATTAATGAACAAATGTAATCAGCTGTAGAGTGGAATTCAGAAGCTGAAGCAGCATTCTGTGAAATAAAAATAGAACAGAATGTGCGATTGTTACAGTAACGAAAATTTTGAAAGCTATCAAATGACCATCAAATTGCTGAATGCAAGCGGCAGAACTAGAAGCATTAATAGAAGCATGTGAAGTAATGAAAGATCAAAAGGTCACAATATATATAAAGATAGCCAAAATATAGGAATGATCAAGTCAACAGGAAAAAATCTGTAACACATTGGAGAACTGATTAAAAAAGAAAAAGAATGGAAGCGGTACAGCTACCAACTAAAATAGCAGTATGCAAATGGGCAGCACACACCAAAAGAACAGACACAGTATCACTAGGAAATGTGTTTGCTGACAAAATAGCAAAACAAGCAATAGAAAAGGACAAACTAGTGACATGAATAATGATGTACTAAAAGATATGCAACAACAAAGTACTCCAAAAGAGAAAGATACATAGATAATTAAGTGGATCCAAAGACTCGTATATTTAAGCATATCAAGGATTCTTGCCAATATTATACTAAGGAACAACTTGATGACATAGGCATAGAAAATAAAAATAACATAAAGGCTACATGGAATATTTTGAATAAAGCAATATAGAATAGGATAAGGCGAACAGAATTACCTAGATATTTAAAGATAATATGTTAATTGAAAACAAAGATGAAATTGTCAATGAATTAAATCAATTCTTTGTAAATGTAGGACCTAGCTTAGCAAACGAAATACCAAGAGCTAATGATAAATCAGGGAATGTCTGGAAAAGGGAAAATAGGGTTATGCAGTCAATGTTTCTTAGTGAGATGACTTGAAAATCTTAGCCGATAATATTGGAGAGAAAATGGTTAAACTAAAATTGTGGTTTGATGTAAATAAATTATCTTTAAACTTGGAAAAGACTACATTTATAGTATTCAGTAATAAAAGAAAGGTAGAAATTAGTTTATCCATAAACAATGTGAAAACTGAGAAGTTGTCTGAAATGAGATTTCTTGGGGTCATCTTAGATGAAAAGTTGACATGGAAAGCTCATATATTGCATGTGAAAAATAAGGTATCTAAAAGCTTATTTATTTTGAACAAGGTTAAATAATACAATGAGAATGTAATATTGCTCAATTATTCTACCTTATTTCAATTATTGTGCAGAAATATGGGGAAATACATATCACAGCAACATAATGTCTTTATTTCTTTCGCAGAAAAGAGCAATTCGTATCATTTTTACAGTAGGATATAGAGACCACACAAATGCACTCTTCATTAGGTCAGGATTATTAAAACTAAAAGACATGGTAGAATGGCATACTCTATAAGTGATGTTCAAAGCTAGAAATAAAGTTCTTCCGAAGAACTTACAAAAGTTATTTGTGTTTCACGTCTGAAGATGAGAACCACAAAAGGCCGTATGATTTTAAACATCAAAGAGTGCCAATAAATTAGAAGCAAATGTGCTTGTCTGTTGCTGGTGTGAAAGCAAGGAATTCTCTAAAGAAAGACTTAAAAAGCTGCAAGAATATTTTTGAATTTAAAAAGAGATAACTGTAATTATATCAAACTGATTTTGATTTTGATTGGACGTGTCATTTTGAAAATGCTTAAACGAAAATTAAAAGTATTTTGGAGTTAGGGTGTTGGTGGAGGGAACAGTGATAAAGTCATCTAAAATAATTTGTGTTTAAAAAGGGTCAGATAAATATAAGAATAGTATTCTTCCATCTGTTCCTTTCTGAACATGGAAATGTATATAAAAAAAACTAAACAATGAAAGTGTTAATTGTACATGGCTTGTATATATGCATTTTCATGAAAGGAATAAAAAGAAATGATGAGGATGATGAACAAAGAAGACATCTATGTATGTCCAGACAATGAACCAATCTTACAAAGAAAAATCGGTATAAGTGAGCAGCAATATTGAGCCAAGGTTGAACTCATGGCTCAACAGGAGGGATATGAATATCGTCATACAGAAGTACTATACTTCCTATAGCTTAATTCGTATCAAAAAAAATGTTTTAATTAAAAAATAAAATGTTGTATACAACATCTAGGCATGGATTTTAATTAAACTAAATAAGAGTGAAGGAGAACATTATTGTCTGGTCATAGTAGATGCATTTTCAAAATGGGTAGAAATATTTCCTAAAGGAAAAGCAGATGCGCTAATAGTAGCAAAAGCATTATGCAAAGATATAATAGCAAGATATGGTATAACTAAATCTATACAGTGACAATGGACCTTATTTTGTAAATCAATTGATCAAGAAAATAAAATTATTATTCCACATTGATATCAAAAATCACTGTGCTTATCATCCACAAAGCGCAGGATTAGTGAAAAGGACAAACGGGAATAAAAAAAAAAACAGATTAAAGAAATGTATGGAAGAAACAAAACATCCATGAACAATGTATAGATTTAGTAAAAATGTACAGTACATGAACATTACAAATACAACAAGACTCAGACCATTTGAAATAATATTTGAAAGACCTTATCAGCTACCAAAATTTTGAAAAATCAATGAAAAGGAAACATGAGCATTCTCTAAGGGGGGAGAGATTGTAAATAACTTAAAAAGCAGTAAAGATAGTGGAAAGACCAAGCTGAGTTCACTTAGCACATGGTAAAAAGGTCATATAATGGGAAAAGTATTTGGGATTATATTTACATTGCAAAAATGTTATATAATGAAAAAAGTATTTGGGATTGTATTTGTGTTATCAAAGGGACATGTTAATTAGCACACTACAAATTCCACTGTGACGTTTGTAAACATACCATTTGATGGTGTGTCAAAGTTTGATAATAATTGGTTCCTGTTTTGGTAATTAATTTGTTCCTTATGGCGGAGCAAGTGGAAAAGGCTACAAAAACTGATTGTGTTGTATGTATAAGCCCAGAAAATTACTCAAAATTAGTCAAAAAAAAGGTTGAATTGAAGTAATGAGCAAAACAAAATTTACCTTGTAGCTAAAGAGACAAAGCAGAAACCAATATTTGATAAATATGTGAAAAAGCAAATTATACCTGCATTAACATGCAAGGCTCTGTACAACAGTTAGGAAACGTATCATCAGATAACTGCATACACATAGTAAATGTATCAATATTTGTACAAAAATTGTTAACACAGTTCTGAACAGTTTGATATCAGAACATTGGAAAATAACTAGACATGATGTAAACTGGCAAAGTGTTGTAGATCCAACTTATATTGATGGGTGTCCAAAGAAGTATATCTGACGACTATAAATTGGTAAATCAAGTTGCAGCTGGATTTGAATCATACGTCTACTGGTGGTGTACGATTAACAAGAATGTTGACAGAATAAACTACGTCCACTACAACGTACAGAGATTGGACAATTACACTGGCCACGACTTGAAGCCGTCGCTAATCAACTCGCCACCGCTACCTTCCTTATGGCTTTTCAAAACCGTATGACGCTAAACATGGCGGAAAAGGGCGTGTGCGCAATATTTGGTGAACAGTGTTGTATGTTCATACCAAACTGCACTGATGCAGAAAGTAGCCTGACCAAAGCACTGGAAGGCCTGCACACCCTTAACGGTAAACTGAAAGAGCATTCAGGCATAGATACATCTATGCAGGAGGGGTGGTTGGACGTGTTTGGCAAATACAAGTCTTTGGTATCTGGTAACTATGGCCATGTTCAGCAATACTGACGTTGTGTGGATGTTGTTCTATTCCCTGTCTGTTCTCTGTTTAACCGTCTGATTACCACAGCGATTGGCCCAGCAGATGATAAAGCTGTTCAGATGTACTTCCTGGTGGACGACAAGGAAGATGAATCTGAAGACACCTACCAGGATGGTGTTCCTGATTTATTTCCAGAAATGTCATAATTATGAGGAAAAATTGATGTTCAATTCTGAGTGTAAACATAACTTTGTCGTAGGAAAATTAAGCATTAACTGAAAATTGCAAGAAGAAGTTATTAGGGATAAGGAGATTATGGGAAAGTTTTGTGATATACAGGAGGGAAATGTCAGAAAAATTGTATGTAATATATCAAAAAACTTTCCACTCTATGGGTTTTCCTGTGGGCACGATGAGAGATGTCTTTGTTGTACCAAGCGGGGGCTTTGGAGGATGCGACAGGTATACGATGGAAGGAGACGGGAGGTGTTAACCATTGTCCTCAGCTAGCCGGCACAGCTGGACCAAGAACTTCAAAGCGGACAGATGGCAAGATCTTCCCAAACTTCCTGAGGAACTGTCTCTGAACTATTTGGTAACCGAGGGCAACGCTATTTACGACCCGCTGCCCTCTTGATGTAGCTGGAGCCAGGATGAGCCGAGGCCGAGACATCCTTTCCTTTTGTCTTCGATGTGACCAAGAACAGTGACTGTTTTGCATACTTCCTATACCTGCGGTGACGTGTTGGTGCGTGAACATTGAATATCTAAAATAAAAGAGGAGATGAGACCTTCCTTCGGGAGAGCATGGGTGACACTGTAGAGGGTACAGTGTCAACATGGCATCTCCTCAATTGAGTCCAAATTTGATTCTGTCTCTGTTTGATTCTTTGTCTCTTGTCTGTTTTAATAGATGTCAAACCGGGTTTGAACCTAACACTAATATTTTAGCTAGTTTGCTAATATGAAAATGCTAATACATACAATAGTAAGGGGATTAATGTGGCCCCATTCGTCGCGGCTTACCTGACACATAAAAAGTGACAAATTGGGGGGGGGTGCACTATCCACTTTAGCCGCTATAATATAATAATATAATATATCAGTATATATCATATACTGTATATATAATATGTAAATATTACATATATGTTATATTTTATATTGCTACTATGCTAAATTTTTAGTCTACTTTATACCTGCATTATCCTTTCCATCCTTTGTAACTGAGCTACTACGTGGAACAATTTCCCTTGTGGATCAATAACGTTTGTCTAAGTCTAAGATGGCAGTAGAGTGTTGCTATGTCGTCAGTTGCTATGTGGAGTGGCACTTTCCATCATTTTCAGCAGACTGCATTTCAAAATAATTAACCCCCTACTGTACAACGCATGATAGGACAATTCTTGCATATTCCATTTACCTCCACAGTTCATAATTTTCCTGACGTTGGTGGTGGTCATGATGTTGTTGGAGCGCAGGTAGTCAGCAAGCTGGCCTCCAATTGGCACAATAATGGTCATGACCAGGTGGGGAAGAGCCGACACTATTCCCACCTGCGGAAACGAGAGACGCAGAAATGAGGATGAATGAAAGTGGACACGGTAGGACAAGCAAAGAGATATGTAGATCACCTTGCTGATCGCAAAGCCAAACACCTCCTCAAAGTAGGCGGGTTGGCTGATGAGGAGCAAGTAGAAGGTCCAGCTCCTGCAGAAGTTGGCCACAATAATGGCGTAGACTGGCATGGACGTGAAGAAGGCCCTCCATGGTGTGTTGAATTTCTGGAGCAGGACAGAACTTGGTTGACTTTCATAGACAACAAGACATCGGGTGACGACGAAGGAGCCGCGCAGACCGTCACTGTAAATTGAGCCGACTCGCCAATGCTCTCCTCGATGTATTTCCTCTCCTCTTCAGTGATGGTGGGATGGGCGGCGGGGCTCTCGTAAGAGACCATGATCCAGAAGCAGTACCACAAGATGCCAAAACTTCCTGTCGGGTGAAAAAAAGCTGCTTTGCCACATGCTTGTTCAAAAGGTTACAAACATGAGGTATTTTCTACCGTAGACATAGAAGACTGATGACCATCCCGAGTACTGGACCAGGATTCCCGCTAATGGCATGGCGATCACAGCGCCGGCATAAGAACCTGTTTTTAAAAAATATATAATATAAAGTAAAAACACCACAGGTTCATCGGACAAACAAGTGCTCGAGTTTTTAAAGTGGACAATAAAAAAAGACGCACCACAAAAGGCTGTCGTAGCCAGGCGACTTCTTTCAAGCGGAGGCGCCCATTTGGCCCAAATACCATGACAGGCCGGGTATGACACCCCCTACAGGAAGACATGACATTAGCTAGGAAGAGAAGACACAGAAAAACCTTAAAGATCGCTATATAGTTAATACAGAACAATGTTTGTGTGTCTTTTTTGTTGTGTGAAGCAGTGTGAAATGAAGGGAATTATATTTATATAGTGCTTTTGTTTCTAGAGCAGGGGTGTCCAAACTAGGACCTGCGGGCCAAGTATGGCTTGCCGACACCATCAGTTTGGCCCGCGAGACGTCACAAGTTCAATGAGGATTCTAGCCCACAGGTGCCAACAGCGTCATTGTACATAGCAGACAGTCGAATAGAAATATTCACCGCCATCTTGTGAACATTAGGAGTAAAGCAGGTCAATGACCATGAATTTTTCTTTGATGTATACACAGCACAGCTATTACTTACAGTGTATGAGCCAATCCTAACAACCTTTCCCAACTCATGGCGCAAACTGCAACCAACACAGGAAGTCAACACACGGTCACAATTAACACAACCTGCTCACTGAACTTGTTTATTATTATAAAAACGTCTAAGCACCTAACATTATTAAAAATTACACCCATTTTAAATCCACTACAATGCATGATGGGAAATTTGCAAAATACTCTCGCCACACGTATCCATGTTTGGCGCATTTTAGCTGCTTGAAATTTCTGATTGATTACAAAACTTTAAGGAGGTCATCACAGAAGTAAACAAGGAAGTAAACATACTCTTAACTGCCAGTTATATTAATCATTAATTATATATCCATTATATAATATAATAATTAGAGATGTCCGATAAATGCGTTAAAATGTAATATCGGAAATTATCGGTATCGACATTTTATTATCGGTATCGTTTTTTGTTTTTTTTTTGTTTTTTTTTAATTAAATCAACATAAAAAACACAAGATACACTTACAATTAGTGCACCAACCCAAAAAACCTCCCTCCCCCATTTACACTCATTCACACTAAAGGGTTGTTTCTTTCGGTTATTAATATTCTGGTTCCTACATTATATATCAATATATATCAATACAGTCTGCAAGGGATACAGCCCGTAAGCCCACATGATTGTGCGTGCTGCTGGTCCACTAATAGTACTAACCTTTAACAGTTAATTTTACACATTTTCATTAATTACTAGTTTCTATGTAACTGTTTTTATAGTGTTTTACTTTCTTTTTTATTCAAGAAAATGTTTTTAATTTACTTATTTTATTCTATTTTATACATTTTAAAAAAAAAGTACCTTATCTTCACCATACCTGGTTGTCCAAATTGGGCATAATAATGTGTTAATTCCACGACTGTATATATCGGTTCATATCTGTATCGGTTGATATCGGTATCGGTAATTAAAGAGTTGGACAATATCGGAATATCGGATATCGGCAAAAAGCCATTATCGGACATCCCTAATAATAATATAATGTATGTGTGTGTATATGTATATATATATATATATATATATATATATATATATATATATATATATATATATATATATATATATATATATATATATATATATATATATATATATATATACGTTAGGTCAGGAAAAAACACAGAGGCTATTTCATCCCTACAAGTCTGTTTCGCAGGTTTCCCTGCTCTTGAGGAGATTTATATATATATATATATATATATATATATATATATATATATATATATATATATATATATATATATATATATATATATATATATATATATATATACATGCTGTATTTATATGTATATATATATATATATAAAATACACTGTGTATATATATATATATATATATATATATATATATACATGTATATATATATACACATATGCTGTATATATATGTATGTATACATATGTATGTATATATATATATATATATATATATATATATATGTATGTGTGGGAAAAAAATCACAAGACTATTTCATCTCTACAGGCCTGTTTCATGAGGGATTTCCTCATACTATACTATTCACATACCTATTACGCTCTACCACGGTATCGAGCACTATTTTTTGGATAATCTAATTAAGACATATATATATATATATATATATATATATATATATATATATATATATATATATATATATATATATATATATATATATATATATATATATATATATATATATATATATATATATATATATAAAATACACTGTGTATATATATATATATATATATATATATATATATATATATATATATATATATATATATATATATATATATATATATATATATATATATATATATATATATATATATATAAAATCACTTGAAGAGCCAGGAAACCTGCGAAACAGGCTTGTAGGGATGAAATAGCCTCTGTGTTTTTCCTGACCTAACGTATATTCCGCTCTACCTTGGTATGGTATTGGGCACTGAAAAACGGATAAACCACAGAAACCTCGACTATATATATATATATATATATATATATATATATATATATATATATATATATATATATATATATATATATATATATATATATATAAGTCGATATATATATATATATATATATATATATATATATATATATATATATATATATATATATATATATATATATATATATATATATATATATATATATATATATATATATATATATATATATATATATATATATATATATATTCGTATACATATATACACATATATCAGGTCATCACAGAAGTAAACAAGGAAGGAGTCGAATTTTCACATACTCTTAACAGCCAGTTATATTAATCATTCATTTTATATTAAATAATATAATATGTGTGTTTGTACATACACATATATATATATATACATGCATATATACATATACATATATAGTTATTTGACATGCTTTCGGCCCCTGGACAAATTTTTCAGCCCGATGCGGCCCACAAATCAAAAAGATTGGACCCCCCTGCTCTAGAGACTGAGATTTGAGTAACAAGTATCCCAGCTATTAGTTGTCGTAACAAATGTCACAGTGAACCCCATAAGATCCGACCAAAACATCTGGTCTTACTCGCTGGCATTAGCTTATAGCTAGATATGGACATAACTTTGTTTTCCAACCATGGGAAAAAAGAAAGTGAGTGTGAAGGACAGCGCTGAGAAGAAGAAGTGGATAATATTCATTGAATTAAAGAAATAAATCATTAAAAACAAGACAGAGCGTGTTGACAAATTGGTGAAGCAATTAGAGCATAGCACTGCTGTGTTTGTTGCATTTCTGTTGTGTTTCGCTTGATTGTAAAATATGTCGATCGAGAGTTCATATGTTGTCAATATTCAGTGTTTTATCGTTCGTAGTTAATATTGTAAATGTACATTCTGGGTGTCTCATTCACTAAAAAAATGTAAAATTCCATTCCGTTCAAGGCGGTCTGTCATAACGTTTTTAGCATTCAATCAGACATTATTATGAGGTTTTGTATTAGTGTTCCTAAAAATAGATATATCAGGCCCCAGATACATTTTTTTTCTCTTAATTTGGCCCCCTGAGGCAAAATAATTGTCCAGGCCTGGTCTAGCGGGAAAGAAGCCATAGAGAAGAGCGCAGCACCTCCACAAGGCCTTGACACACCCTGACAATGATGACACAACCAAAGTGCATGCGAGCTGCAGACGGGATGAGCATGTTGAGGAAAGAAGTGGCCACGATAGCAAAGCCAAACACTCTGAAGGAAAGAGGAAGAAAGAAATTAGCATGCGTAAGAGAAGATTGTAGTCCAATAAATGGCACCGACCTGTTGGCAGCAAACTTCTGACAGATGAACCCTCCTGGAATTTGTGTGACTATGTATCCCCAGAAGAAGGAGCCGTGGATCATGCCCACCGTTTCTGGATCCCAGTCGAACTGAGCTTTCTGTCAAGACGCAGCAAGATAAGTCACTTTGTAAGAGAAAACACTCGGCGCGCCTGCGACTCACCACTATGACCTCCTTGTCGTCCCTGTAGACGGTGTGGCTGTTGACCATGCTGACGATGGCCACGCCCAGGTTGCACCTGATGCCGAATGAGATGCAGAAGCCAATGCCGGAGAGGATGGCGATGATGTAGCGGCGGGGCAGGCCGCAGCACGTGCAGTCCACCACGGGCAACTCCTTCTCTTCCACCATCTCCGGCCGACCCTCGGCTGACAGCTCGATGGTCTCGCCATTTTCCTGCTTCTTCTCTAGAGCGCTGGGATAAAAGATGGGTTGGAAATGGATATAAAACGTTACATAACAATCATTTACTTACAGCAGGGGTCCCCAAACTTTTTGACTCGGGGGCCGCATTGGGTTAGAAAAAAAAATCTATATATATATATACAGTCATGGCCAAAAATATTGGCACCCCTGCATTTCTGTCAGATAATGCACCACTTCTCCCAGAAAATTGTTGAAATTACAAATGCTTTGGTATTCACATGTTTCTTTCTTTTGTTTGCATTGGAACAACAAAAAAACAAACAAAAAAAAGCTAATTTAGTCCAGTCCATTTTTGGAGGTCTGAGTAAAATAATATCAGATTTGGCTTGTTTAGGTTTTATACAGGTGCCCATGACTGTATTATATATTTGTATATATATATATATATACAAACCCCGTTTCCATATGAGTTGGGAAATTGTGTTAGATGTAAATATAAACGGAATACAATGATTTGCAAATCACTTTCAACCCATACTCAGTTGAATATGCTACAAAGACAACATATTTGATGTTCAAACTGATAAACATTTTTTTTTTTGCAAATAATCATTAACTTTAGAATTTGATGCCAGCAACACGTGACAAAGAAGTTGGGAAAGGTGGCAATAAATACTGATAAAGTTGAGGAATGCTCATCAAACACTTATTTGGAACATCCCACAGGTGTGCAGGCTAATTGGGAACAGGTGGGTGCCATGATTGGGTATAAAACCAGCTTCCCAAAAAATGCTCAGACTCTCACAAGAAAGGATGGGGCGAGGTACACCACTTTGTCAACAACTGCGTGAGCAAATAGTCAAACAGTTTAACAACAACGTTTCTCAAAGTGCAATTGCAAAAAAATTTGGGATTTCAACATCTACGGTCCATAATATCATCAAAAGGTTCAGAGAATCTGGAGAAATCACTCCACGTAAGACCGTGACCTTCGATCCCTCAGACGGCACTGTATCAAAAACCGACATCAATCTCTAAAGGATATCACCACATGGGCTCAGGAACACTTCAGAAAACCACTGTCACTAAATACAGTTCGTCGCTACATCTGTAAGTGCAAGTTAAAGCTCTACTATGTAAAGCGAAAGCCATTTATCAACAACATCCAGAAACTCCGCCGGCTTCTCTGGGCCTGAGATCATCTGAGATGGACTCATGCAAAGTGGAAAAGTGTTCTGTGGTCTGACGAGTCCACATTTCAAATTGTTTCTGGAAATATTCGACATCATGTCATCCGGACCAAAGAGGAAGCGAACCATCCAGACTGTTATCGACGCAAAGTTCAAAAGCCAGCATCTCTGATGGTATGGGGGTGCATTAGTGCCAAAGGCATGGGTAACTTACACATGTGTGAAGGCATCATTAATGCTGAAAGGTACATACAGGTTTTGGAACAACATATGCTGCCATCTAAGCGCCGTCTTTTTCATGGACGCCCCTGCTTATTTCAGCAAGACAATGCCAAGCCACATTCAGCATGTGTTACAACAGCGTGGCTTCGTAAAAAAAGAGTGCGGGTATTTTACTGGCCCGCCTGCAGTCCAGACCTGTCTCCCATCGAAAATGTGTGGCGCATTATGAAGCGTAAAATACGACAGCGGAGACCCCGGACTGTTGAACGACTGAAGCTCTACATAAAACAAGAACGGGAAAGAATTCCACTTTCAAAGCTTCAACAATTACCGTAGTTTCCTCAGTTCCCAATTGTTTATTGAGTGTTGTTAAAAGAAAAGGTGATGTAACACAGTGGTGAACATGCCCTTTCCCAACTACTTTGGCACGTGTTGCAGCCATAAAATTCTAAGCTAATTATTATTTGAAAAAATATATATATAGTTTATGAGTTTGAACATCAAATATCTTGTCTTTGTAGTGCATTCAATTGAATATGGGTTGAAAAGGATTTGCAAATCATTGTATTCTGTTTATATTTACATCTAACAGAATTTCCCAACTCTTATGGAAACGGGGTTTATATATATATATATATATATATATATATATATATATATATATATATATATATATATATATATATATATATATATATATATATATATATATATATATATATATATATTCCGAGCGCGATGATGTCACATTATAGATGGGAAATTGCATTTTTAGCCGGGGGGCGGGGCCGGGGGCGGGGTTAAGGGGGGAGGAGTATATTTATAGCTAGAATTCACTGAAATTCAAGTATTTATTATACATATATATAGGGATGATACTCGAAACCGGTTTTCGATAACAAAAGAACCGAGTCTTCGGACTCGAATCCCTTTTTGAGAACCGGTACCCGTTATCGAGACCACTATAGTAAAGAAAAAGAGTTGGTTCTTTATTCGAATCACTTGGAACGAATTCCGTCCCGACAAGAAATGCCCCGTGTGACATCACAAGAAGTGACGTCACGTAGTTCAGTCATTTGTCACGGTGGGATGCAGCGTGCTGCGGTTCGTTCCCGGGACGCAAAACTGACGGCTCCGGACGAAAGCGTGCAGGTAGGAGATGATTTATTTCTCATGAATCATACACATTACAACAGACAGGAACGAAACAAAAGGAAAGTGTGCCGTTCGCACGAGAAGCTAAAGCAAAAACTTACTTAGCACAGGAATACTAGAAGCTAAGGTAACTTTAGCACAGGAATTATGAGCTCGAAAACCAGAATGCCAACGTAACTGTTGCAAATGCAAACAATGAAGCCACGACGAGTGACCGGAAAAGGCAGGCTTAAATAGAGTCTCTGATGAGCAACAGGTGCGCGTACAAGGCAGGTGAAAATCATAAATAACCATGGTGACTAAAACAAACCCCCGAAGTGCACAAAACAACTAAGGAAGTCCGAAATTAACAGAACATAGCTTAACAAAATATGATCCGACCACATCATAATACATCACAGTTTCATATCATTTCACTTTACAGGAGTAGGAAGAAGTAAATCTTATTTAATCCTTCCCCTTTCCCACTTCATACAAATATATACATCATTTACTGACCTTTTTATAATAAAATATCTGTGAATTAGTATATACAACAGTTTTGTAATATGTAATTAATTAATTCAGTCATTATTAATATACTGAGATGAATAATATCTTATTTTCGATAAGGTTGAAAGTATTTCTCATAATTCTTCTTCTTTGTACTTTGTAAGCACTATTCATTTGAACAACCTCTTAAAGTGGATCATATCAGTACAATGTTTAACTTCTTTACTTAATCCATTCCATCATTTAATTCCACATCATTTTAGCTGTTTGCAATTTTACTAAATCATCGAAGTTTAATATTTTTGACTCAATAAAAAAAGTGTCTGTATGTTCTCTATATCCAACATTATGTATCAGTCTAATTACATTTTTTTGTAACACGGTTAACGAATGTAGTGCACATTTGTAATTATTTCCCCACATTTCTGCACAATAACTCAGATATGGTAATACTATAGTAGCGAGCAGTAGAGAATGTGAAGTGATTTGTTAAACCAAATATTGTGTTTTTTTCCATATAAAACAACCTATCTGGACTCGATAAGAGAATCGATAAGGAATCGGTTCGATAAGAGGATTCGATAATAGGCTCGAACTCGATAATTTCTTATCAAACATCATCCCTACATATATATATATATATATATATATATATATATATATATATATATATATATATATATATATATATATATATATATATATATATATATATATATATATATATATATATATATATATATATATATAAATAAATAAATAAATAAATAAAATAAATACTTGACTTTCAGTGAATTCCAGCTATATATATACTGTATATATATATATGTAATTTATTATATATATTTACATATAAATAAAATAAATACTTGAATTTCAGTGTTAATTTATTTACACATATACACACATAACACTCCTCTCTACTCATTGTTGTATTTGAAAGTGCAATGCTTTGCAGCCAGTAGCACAGCCTTTGAAGGAGCATAGTTATGGGCAGTGTAATATTCTGGGTTGGAGTCAATAACCAGGCGAGGTGACGAAGTTACGTCTCTTTACTTCATACTTCAGAACCGACTCCCACACTTGCCGTCAGGGTGCGCAATACAACGTAAACCGTTGGCCAACCAAAAAGTAACCACAGATACGGTATAGTGTTCTGTGGTTACTTTTTGGTTGGCCAAGCGGACGTGACGACAGGCTGTCCTCACTCAAGTCCGCAAGGACCTGGAGGGGGCGTGGAAATCGGGAGAAATTCGGGAGAATGGCTGTCCCAGGAGATTTTCGGGAGAGGCACTGAAATTCGGGAGTCTCCCGGAAAATTCGGGAGGGTTGGCAAGTATGCCCGTATGTCATGTGCATAAAGCCTTTCGACAATAAAGTTCACCTGTAACTTAAAACTTCACATTTCAAATTTCCGTTCATAAAAATTAAAACCAACACTAATGTCGTAGAAGCATGTACGTGTTCACAGTCTGTAAACAAATACACTCAATTCCAGTCATGAAAAACCTATTTTGTGACAATATTATACTTACAGCCGTGGTCAAAAGTTTACATACACTTGTAAAGAACATAATGTCGTGGCTGTCTTGAGTTTTCAATAATTTCTACAACTCTTATTTTTGAAACAAAAATTGAGCTGTTTGGCCACAATACCCAGCAATATGTTTGGAGGAGAAAAGGTGAGGCCTTTAATCCCAGGAACACCAAGCCTACCATCAAGCATGGTGGTGGTAGTATTATGCTCTGGGCCTGTTTTGCTGCCAATGGAGCTGGTGCTTTACAGAGAGTAAATGAGACAATGAAAAAGGAGGATTACCTCCAATTTCTTCAGGACAACCTAAAATCATCAGCCCGGAGGTTGGGTCTTGGGCACAGTTGGGTGTTCCAACAGGTCAATGACCCCAAACACACGTCAAAAGTGGTAAAGGAATGGCTAAATCAGGCTAAAATTAAAGTTTTAGAATGGCCTTCCCAAAGTCCTGACTTTGGACAATGCTGAAGAAACAAGTCCATGTCAGAAAACCAACAAATTTAGCTGAACTGCACCAATTTTGTCAAGAGGAGTGGTCAAAAATTCAACCAGAAGCTTGTGGATGGCTACCAAAAGCGCCTTATTGCAGTGAAACTTGCCAAGGGACATGTAACCAAATATTAACATTGCTGTATGTATACTTTTGACCCAGCAGATTTGCTCACATTTTCAGTAGACCCATAATAAATTCATAAAAGAACCAAACTTCATGAATGTTTTTTGTGACCAACAAGTATGTGCTCCAATCACTCTATCACAAAAAAATACAAGAGTTGTAGAAAGTATTGGAAACTCAAGACAGCCATGACATTATGTTCTTTACAAGTGTATGTAAACTTTTGACCACAACTGTATAAATTATTAGTATAAATGTAATGATATCAATTTTTTAAAATTTTGTTGAAATGGTTCTTATTGAACAACTTTTAGTTTCCCCGGTGTACACAGAAGTCATGCCCATAGTCTGAATGAAACAGACTGTGGGCGGCGAGACTCGATTGGTAGAGGCTTCCTGGTTCGATCCCCGCTTCCGCCATCCTAGTCACTGCCGTTGTGTCCTTGGGAAAGACACTTGACCACCCACACTGCTTTAAATGTTGCTTAAAGATGTAGATAATGGCTTTCATTCTGTAAAACGCTTTGAGTCGCTAGAGAAAAGCGCTTTATAAATATAATTCACTTCACAAATGAATAAAGAGTGTGTGTATTTAAAGACACCACGCAGGACCTCATTAAAAGAAAAGGCCACTCTGCAAACGTCCTAAGATTTGCCCCTTGCTGATTCAGCACTGACTTCTTGTCTACTCACGGTGTTTGCATCTTATTTTAGCATTCTGTTTTGCACAGCAGCAGTTGTCACCCGGCTGCTTGTGGAGCAGTGCAGTGTGGGGAAAAGACAACAACATTGCGGCGTCATTGAGAAGTGCAGAACAATCTATAAATGATGCAGCCATGCCTCGGAGACAAATTAGAGCATAGGTCAAAAAAACTCATGGCCCGTGGGCCACATCTGGCCTGCCACATCATTTCAGGTGGCCCCCAAACGCCTGGAAATAAAATGCGTCAATAAAGAACCTTTCTGACTAAATGTATTCATTCTTTCCAATTTGACAGAAAAAAACATATGTACTGCAGAAAAGTGCACACATTTTAAACTTCAATATCATCCAATATTTCAACAAAAAGGATGTTTTTTTAAACAATCTTGCTCAAATTTCACAGACGTGTGCTACTAAGTCCTCTGAGGGTTTGTACTAAATTGTGTGTGTGTGTGTGTGTGTGTGTGTGTGTGCGTGTGTGTGCGTGTGTGCGTGTGCGTGTGTGCTTCCGTCAAAATACCCTATAGTTAGTGTGTTTTGTCAAGGGAATTCAATGGAGAGAAATGTGTGTCTTTTACAACTAATACATCTTTTTTTTTAATTTACAAACAAATATAATGGATTTTAAATAGAAAAAATCTTCTTTTGGTTACCTTTTTTTTTTTTTTTTTTTTTTTTTTTAGTTACGACTCAACCTCTATCTTATGGGCGAGGCCTCCCCAGAATATGTCAAAAGCCTTTATATTATTTATCAAAATTGTATTAAAATATTATCATTTCCTGAGGGAACTCTCCTGAAGGAATCAATAAAGTACTATATTATTATTTATTTTATTTTATTTTTTATTGATTGGCAACACTACATTGACCCTAGTGTGTGAATGTGAGTGTGAATGCTGTCTGTCTATCTGTGTTGGCCCTGTGATGAAGTGGCGACTTGTCCAGGGTGTACCCCGCCTTCTGCCCGAATGCAGCTGAGATAGTCTCCAGCACCCCCCGCGACCCCGAACGAGACAAGCGGTAGAAAATGCATAGATGGATGGATTATTGTCAGTACACCCACCCCTAATTTGGTATTTTTTATCCAAATGTGTTGAGGGCGGACGTAGTCAGCAGTCATGCTCATATGGTCACGCCCCCATCCCAAACTGACTCATAAAAAGGCGTCTAGCACAGTGGTTCTCAACCTTTTTTCAGTGATGTACCCCCTGCGAACATTTTTTTAATTCAAATACCCCCTAATCAGAGCAAAGCATTTTTGGTTGAAAAAAAGAGATAAAGAAGTAAAATACAGCACTATGTCATCAGTTTCTGATTTATTAAATTGTATAACAGTGCAAAATATTGCTCATTTGTAGTGGTCTTTCTTGAACTATTTGGAAAAAAAGATATAAAAATAACTAAAAACTTGTTGAAAAGTAAACAAGTGATTCAATTATAAAAATAAACATTTCTACACATAGAAGTAATCATCAACTTAAAGTGCCCTCTTTGGGCATTGTAATAGAGATCCATCTGGATTCATGAACTTAATTCTAAACATTTCTTCACCAAAAAATAAATCTTTAACATCAATATTTATGGAACATGTCCACAAAAAAATCAAGCTGTCAACACTGAATATTGCATTGTTGCATTTCTTTTCAGTTCTTTTTGACAGACATTTTAGTGAGGGTCAAACCATCATGGCATGGGGGAAACTCTGGGTTTATGGTAATGAATGGAATAGCCTACTTGATTTGATGTTCAGTTTATGAACTTACATTCATATTTTGTTGAAGTATTATTCAATAAATATATTTATAAAGGATTTTTGAATTGTTGCTATTTTTAGAACATTTGAAAAAAAATCTCAAGTACCCCCAGGGGTACGCGTACCCCCATTTGAGAACCACTGGTCTAGCATATTGTTCCGAGGAGGCCCCGCCCACAAGATTAAAGTTGAGTCTTGAATGGGAGGGAAGCATCAGACTGAAAAGCGACTTGGACGACAGAAAGGAAACAAGGAAAGGGAGGGGCTCTGTGGGGTTATATTAATAGGGACACCTCTCTTTTACATTGAAAAGACATTATCGGAACTTAGACGCATGAGCAATATTGGAACCAAAATTAAAAGATGTATAACCCCCCCAAAAAATTGCATCCAAAAGAAACGATTTGCAACCAAAAAATATATGCAGAAAAAAAAAAAGGGATTTGTTACAAAAAAAAAAGTTGTAACCAAAACATGTTTTGGTTACATTTTTATTTTGTGGGTGTTTGTAAATAATTGTTTTGGTTTCAAATCCATTATTTTGATACTGTTTGTCTGCAAATATTTTTTGTTTGCAAATTCATTGTTTGTTTGCAATTTTTTTCTGTTTCCAAATATTTTTTGTTTGCAAATTCATTATCTGTTTCCTATTGTTTTCTTTTTGCAAATGGTTTTTTGTTTGCGAATCCATCATTTGTGTTTCCAAATATTTTTTGTTTGCAAATTCATTATTTTGTTTGCAAAAAATTTGGGGTTTTCAAAGCCTTTGTTTTTGTTTGCAAATACCGTTTTATTTGCAAATTCATCATTTTTGTTAATAAATATGTTTTTGCCCACATTCATAATTTTTGGTTGCAAACTCATAATTTCTGTTGGCAAATATTTTTTTTCCAAGTCCATTAATTGTGTATGCAAATATTTATTGTTTGCAAATATATCTTTTTGGGGGAGAGGCAAATCCATTATTTTTGTGTGCAGTTATTTTTTGTTTGCAATTGTCTTTTTTGGGATGCAAATCCATTATATATAGTTGTTTTTGTTTTGTTTTTTTTTTACAAATATTTGCTTTGGTTATAAATCCATTTTTTGTTTGGGTGCATGTAAAGACACACATTTATCTATAGAATTGGGTTGTGTGAGAAATTACAAGTCGGTCCATTTTATGGTGCAATAAGAGCGCCACCATGTGGTGTGTTTGTCATAAAAATGAAAGCACCAAGAGACTGTACACGACACAGTCTACCAAGTCAAATTCCTTGTGCGTTAAACATACTTATTCTGATTCTAATATGATTCGGGGGACACTTCATTAGGGACACAGTCTGACGACATGCTAATGCTCACTTTTGAGTCATCTTTCGAGCTGGTAAATGGTGTCGAGCAGTATGTAAGTAAGATCGTAAAATTGTTAGAAACACCTTAAAGGGTCATGTAGTGCAATTCTACACCACCAGGGGCACAATTTGTGATATTTCTCTTGTAGAATAAGAGACGCCTAATAAAGTGGGCAGATTTATAAACCACAACCAGCAGTGGAAATAACTACAACTCAACATCAAACACATGAGCTCTTTCAGCACAAGTCAGTCAGGATTCTTGCTTTCATTGATGCTGATCAAGTATTAATAGAGTCTCGAGCTTCAATTATTCATAACTCGACGTCCCTTGAACTATTTTTGGCTTTCTCGTCATTCTTTTTGCCTTTGCTTTTTCTTTTTTAAACCATCAACTCCTCTGACGCTCACATAGTCTTGCAGCAGCTCGCAGTTTATTTCTCCTATAAATAGTCCATATATACATTTTTAAGTATATTTCTGCACTCCCTCCTTTCTGCAGCAACGACTCTTCATAGTTGACTCTGAAATAAAGCCAATCCTATGGCGTCACATTAGTACCAAAAATCCAAGCGCGTAAAAACTGTTATCGCGCGCTGATTCTCCACTTCGTGCGCGCGCGCGACACCCTTTTGCGGGCGCGTGGTGCCTTTCTGCGCACGCGCTGTCTCGGTCTGTGCGCTGTCATGTTTCATTTTGGTACTTTGGGGGCGGGCATGCTTAGACCGCCCCTTCTTTCTGATCGGCTTTGAAAAAAAAAATGATAAAAGAAAAAAAATACAACTTCAAGTAGGTTGTAAAAAAGGCAGATGAAGTGAAACTATAGCAATGCTTTTCTTTACACTCTCTCATGCACACAGATACTTATGTTATGAGAAGTATATTGTTTCAAAAATATTAACATTAATTGTTGATATTTTAAACATCTTTCAGATTACATTGCTCGAATTCAAAAACCACTTTACTACACAAATATTAGGCCCAATGTGCAGGATTATTCTTTTAGTATTAGTTATTTTTATGTTTTATCATATCTTAGCTTTTTTTTATGTTTTATCACATTTTAGCCTATTTTTATATGGTCTTATTATATTTATATTTCAGTTTTTATTGTATTTTATTTTATTTCATAGTTTTTCATATTGTAGTTTATTTTTATGTTTGATTATATCTTATCTTGTTTCATATTATTTTTGGACTTTTACCTGATGTGTGTTTTAATTATTTTTAATCCATTTATTTGATCATCTAGTGTTTCCTCAAAGAGCCCTCTGGATCTCCACGTCCAGAGGGTTCTTGTGATTGGCTATTGTCATTGTGTTGTTATTATTATTGTTGTTGTTGTTGTTGTTTGTTTATTTTTATGTACATGTTTGACTGTCTTCATGGGGTGTGGGTGTTATTTCTCATTTTGTTTTTAACTATGTAAAGCACTTTGAGCTGCATTTTAAATGTATGAAAAGTGTTTTATAAATAAAAATGTATTATTATTATTTTTAGTAATAGTACCCTTACAATCACTCCAAACCAGTTCAATAACTTACCTCTTTTTCAGCCAACATTTTTTTATCCACTTCTTCCTCCGTAAATGTTGATACATATTGACGATGACCCGCCCTGCTATACTTCTGATTGTTCAAAGCCAATCAGAAAGAAGGGGCGGTTTAAGCATGCCCGCCCCCAAAGTACCAAAATGAAACATGACAGCGCACAGACCGAGACAGCGCGCGCGCAGAAAGGCACCGCGCGCGCGCAAAAGGGTGTCGCGCGCGTGCACGAAGTGGAGAATCAGCGCGCGATAACAGTTTTTACGCGCTTGGATTTTTGGTACTAATGTGACGCCATACAATCCGTGGTAATCCTTCCAGGCTATACCTGACCTTGCCCCCACCTCTGAAGCTCTCGTATGAAGACAAGTCAAGACGCTCATCATCGTCAAATGCACACACACACACACACACACACACACACACACACACACACACACACACACACACACACACACACACACGCGCACACACATTCTTGTATTTGTTACCTTCTTAAAACCTCAGAAAAATGCCTACCTCTTTAGGACCACCCTTTCTAGATATATATTAAGATTTGTATTTACAACATTAATAATAGATTCATACTATGCAAATAGAAAAAAGGAAAGCTTTTAGGGTTTTTTTTTTGGTTTTTTTCGTCATTGGTTTTTAATCCTCATTATTTACTTCAAGTTATTACAATATACATATTTATTTTTATTTTTATTCATTGTGGCCAAAGGGGGTGCATTTCAATTTCATACACACACTTGTTATTACATATTTTGGCCAGAGGGGGAGCACTTAACATTTTTACACACACTTGTTATTTCGTATGTTGACCAGAGGGGGAGCACTTTTAAAACCGACACACAGTCACTTTGAAAAATCCTTCCTTTTTGGGACCACCCTAATTTTGATAGATTTCACCACCAGGGGTGCAAATGAGATCTCTATTTTTTGTTTTTTGTAATGTGCTTAAGGCCGATGACAAAGGAGTCACGGACCACAGATGACCCCTGTGCCGCTTTTTGGGCAACCCAGCTGTAAAAGCTAACTGTTAATGGCCACTATAGTTTTAGTACCGTAGTGTATTTGTTCATCCTATGGTCACATATGGGACGCGGGTTGTCTTACGTCAGCACCGGAAGTCGTAAAATCAGCTGTTCTCCTGGCGGGATTTTTCGGGGATGAATAGGGAAGTCCTTCTTTAGCTGCTTTCTTGTTTTATCATATATTGCTGCCTTTGCACCTGTCAATGTTTACTTTTGTATGCACATTAAATCAATAAAACATCCTGACTTTGGAGCAATGTTCACAGACTCTAATATTTGGCTCTCTATTAGATGCAATGGTTTTCTGTATTTGGACCATGATTTCGGTCTTAACTTGTTCACCGGTCCTCATATGGAAGGTACTTTTCCTTGTTGATGTCTCAAGAAGGATAAAATACATGAAAACACACACACACACACACACACAGAAAGAGAAATGATCTGTCTGGAATCTTCACGATGTCACTGTAAGATCAAACATTTGTTTTCACAAAAAAATCCTCATCAAAACGTCAACAGCCGTCAGTGTCAGGAAGTGGAGGAATATACTGTACTAATGTTTGCATAGCATGGAAAACTATGATCTGACATAAGCATGACCCAGCAGGCACAAGACATTGATATAACGTTGATTATACATATCTGACTTTGAAACATTGTTGCAAAATAGTTGTATTTGTAAACTGAAACAACGTTGATGTCTTAACATTGAATCCACGTTGTTGGTTGGGAAATGACCAAATATCAATGGTCGAATCAACACCACAACCTGACATTGAATAAACGTCGTCAAAAAGCATGTTGTTTCAACGTTGTAATTGTGTTGGAAAATATTGGTTGGAAAATGACCAAAATTCAAAGGTCAAATCAACATCAGAACCCAACATTGATTTAACGTTGTCAAAAAATATGTCGTTTCAACGTTAGGTTTGAGTTACTCAACGTCAGGACCTAATTCAACAAGTTCTCAATGTTGTTTTAATGTCTTGTGCCTGCTGGGAAGACATTTGGACATTGTTACTGTTTTACAAATGCACATACAATTGAAAAATAATTCATGTCGGTGTTTATTAACCAAATCATTAAGATGAAGCAGTTATATTTGAACAAAAAAACAACAAAAACCTTAAGACCAATAAATCTAAAATATATACATTAATTATAACATTGAAACATTTAAAATGTGTCTCAAACTATAGCACCTGTCATTTTCATGAATACATCAACAAGGCAAAACAAATAGAACATATACGGTGCATTTACTGTTTTCGCCAGTATATTTATTATGTAAAAATATTTTATAAGAAATTGATATGTTTATACTTTATTTGAACACATGAGTATGTCATTGGTATGCTAAAAACTGAGCTTTTTTAATCAGACTTTTAAAGGTCATTTATAATTGTTTTGATATTTATTTTGATTGATTCAATATTAAATCAATATGTTGGTACTTAAATTCAGAAGAACTTTTTTTGTATTGTTTATACTTTTTATTTATGTTTAATTTAATATTAAATCAATATTTAGTAATGTATTGTAAATACATGAGTATTTTCTCAAAATGCTATAATAGTTTTTTTTCTTGTACCACAAATGTATATTTATTTGAATTGTATATATACAGTGTATATATGTATATACATATATATAATTTTATTTTTTTATATATACACACGGTATATATAAACCGTTTTTTTTATATATATATATATACACACAGTATATATATATATATATATATATATATATATATATATATATATATATATATATATATATATATATATATATTATTGTATTTTATTTATTTATTTATTTTTGGGGGGGAGTGGGGGGTTTATATCAATATTTAGTGATGTATTAAATACCTGAGTATTCCCGCATAATGCTAAAATAGAGTATTCCTTGTAGCACAATTTCAGAGAAATTCTTTCTTTTACAGTTATAATTTTATAAATATAGCAAGCTTAAAATAATAATGCATTTTTTTCATATTACCTTATTTTTTATTCATTTTTTTACATGATGGATACATTGAAAAAAATTGTTTTAAGTCTTGATTTTTCTGTAAAGTTCTTAATTAACAAATAATGATAATTCTGTCATGCAAAAAATAAAATAAATAAATTTAAAAAAAAAAAAGAAAAAAAAAGAAAAAAAAAAAAAATATATATATATACATATATATATATATATATATATATATATATATATATATATATATATATATATATATATATATATATATATATATATATATATATATATATATATTGATAAAGGTATATCATTAAAAAAATAAAATTATGATTACAAGGATTAGAATTGTTTTTTAAGAGGGGACAGACAGAAGAAAGTGAAATATTGGGATGTTTGTGTTCATTTATACTTTAGATAAATGCTATTTATAAACATAGAGCTACATAATTGCATGTAATGCATTAATTCAAATCAATATGAATGTAAAAATAAGGTGTCTTTCCTATCACCCTCGGACGTTACGGTATATACTGTGTCATGATTGGACCATCTCAAGCTGCGTTGCGTCACAGCAATCCTGCCAGGGATGCTTCTAGTCCGCATTGACTTAAGGACACGAATGCTTCCTTCATCCCGGTCTAGCGTGCTGTTGGCTTCACGTTACACACGGAAGGCAGCGACGCAGCACCTGAGAGCACATGTGCCAGCAGGAAGTGTCACCTTATAGGTCCACTGGCCTAATCCCAGCGGGCGGAGTGGGTGGGTTACACTGTGACAAGTAACAGAGGAGGGTGTGGGGGGCAAGGTGTGTACGGCCCGTGGGGATTTACGTGGCCCGACAGCTTGGAGCTAGGAGGGAGGCTATTTCTGGAGAGGATTTAAGTGTTTAGACGCTGGATCAGATCCCGCGCAGAAAGAAAGAAAGAAAGAAAGAAATGCCGTTGATCGTTCAATACCTGGCTGGCTATGGGATACAAATATGGTGTACATCACACACACAAGTTACAGCCATGTGTCTTATTGGCCAATCTTTACTTGTCATAAGTGATGCTTCATCGCCATCGCACATGAATATGAGCTGTCACTTACTGGACACAGTCTCAGACTCGCTTGCATATTTGTGTTTGCCTTCTAAATGGGTTTTACTTGTATGGCGCTTTTCTACCTTCAAGGTACTCCAAGGGTTTTGACACTATTTCACCCACTGATGGTGGGAGCTGCCATGCAAGGCCCTAACCACGACCCATCAGGAGCAAGGGTGAAGCGTCTTGTTCAAGGACACGACGGACACGACTAGGAGGGGGGGAAGCTATGGGGATCGAACATGAAACCCTCAACCACCCGAGCCACGCCGTCCCCGGGGTGTAGGGGGGTGCACTGCATCATCTTGATACCTTGTTCCTAATGTTATGCCCCTCTTCACTAAATGAGGCACCCCAATTATCAAGAAGACTTCCAGAAACACAAGTGACTCCACCGCAAAAGTCAACTAGAATTCTGTGCAGCTCTGCTGTTTACAAGCTGAGGGGTGGAAACATTTCTTATATGATTAAAAATCATATTTATCTTTTGTCATTTATCTTGTGTTATATACGAGTCATGTTAATTTTACACATTTTATTGATTTTATTTAATGTGTATCTTCATTTTTTTGGTTTGTGATCTTTTCATGCATTGATATGGTTTTATTTTATTGAACACTCTTTATAATTGTTAGTTTTTTATATTTTATTCTATGCTTTTTTTTGCATTTGTCTTATACTTCTTTTAGACTTAGACAAACTTTAATGATCCACAAGGGAAATTGTTCCACACAGTAGCTCAGTTACAAAGGATGGAAAGTGTAAGGATGGAAAGGATAATGCAGGTATAAAGTAGACTAAAAATGTACCGTAGTAGCAATATAAAATATAACATACATGTAATATTTACATATTATATATACAGTATATGATATTTACTGATATATTATATTTGTATATAATATATACAATATATAATAATTACCATGTACAATATTGCAGTATATGTAACAGCTGCAGCATAAAATAGAGAGTAGATCCAGCAGAAAATATACATATAAATACATTTTGATGTATTAATTTATTGCATATAGTTGTACTTTCTTCTTCTTAAATTTGGTATGTTAATTTTTTTTTTACAATATACTTTATGGAGTTGGGGGTTAAATCACCAAAATGATTCCCGGGCGCGGCGCCGCTGCTGCCCACTGCTCCCCAAGGGGATGGGTCAAATGCAGAGGTTTAATCTTAATCTTAATCTTAATCTAATTTCTACATGTTTCAGTACATGTTTGTGGGTTTTTTTCAATTATGTGTATTTTTTGTATAATACATCTTATATTCTATGTAGACCATGGGTGTAAAACGTACGGCCTGAAGGCCGGGTCAGGCCCCCAAACAGGTTTTATCCGGCCCGCGGGATGAGTTTGCTAAGTGTAAAAATTAACCTGAAATTTTTGAATGAAAGAAACTGCTGTTCTAAATGTGTCCACTAGATGTAGCAATAGCAATTATTTGTATCTTTGTAGATGATGCTACATATGTACAAAATAAACCACGTGATGTTAGAAAATGATCAAACTACATAAATAACATCCTGTAATTTGATTTTGATCACATTTTTTATTTTGATGGATTGAAAATGAACACAAATGATTGATGAACATTATCACATAATTTATTCAGAAAGTAATATCTTAGAATGTATAACCATTGAAATATGTCAGGAAAAAAGCAAAAACATATTCATCAGTTGTATATATAGATCACCTAAGTCAAGTATAGAAACATTATTGTGATTACTTATGGAGTATATTGTGAATAAATTGAGAACAGGAAGTGAACAAAAGTTTTAGCAACTGTTATGTAAAGGAAAAGGGGTAGGATTAAATAAGCTCTGCTTCTTCCTACTCCTTTTCGAACATGTTGAAAAGAGAAACTGGAAATTGTGATGTATCATGTTGTATGCTTGCATGTTCGAAATAAACTCAAACTCAAGTATAAATAACGAAAAATAAAGATAGAATACTATTAACCGCAACATGTAAGTGTAAAAAAAACAACTAACAACATTATGATTTGTACATTTTCAGAATGTGCTTGTTCTATTTTCAAACAAAGAAAACAATCTAAAGTTGTCTTTATTTTTAAGTTATCGTGCCATGATTTTACCAGTCCGGCCCACTTGGGAGTAGATTTTTCTCCATCTAAAATGAGTTTGACACCCCTGTATTTTACCTTATTTTTATCAAGTTTATTTTGTCTATCTTTCGATTTATTTATACTGTATTCTTTTGCAGAATACATTTTCTCCTATTATTATGTGTTTAGATTATGCTCCATACTATTCATGTTTTATTTGTTAGGTATTCTTTTTTTTTTAGCTATCGCATGACAGTAAAGTGATCAATAATTCATGCCAGTTTCCTGTGTAATATGTCACCATGCAGTGCAGAGTGGGCTTTGTTTTTTTCACAGAAGGATGTGCAGCATAATAGTGTTTTGCATCATGTAGTGGTTGTAATAATTGCGTGGAAATAACATACCCATATATTTTGCCCAGCGTGGATGCAGCCACAGCCTTAAACCTGTCCGGCCGGATCTCCATCCTCACTTAGTCCAGCCTGTGCGCGCTCCCGACAGTTTAGTCGTGTGGTGCACGCGCCTCGTTGCTCCCACTAACACATCCAAACTTGAAAATTAAAAAAAATACAAGAAATTAATAATAATAAAAAATTAAAAAAAAGACGACTCGACAATGTAACCTTCAGCTGTTTTGCTGGAAAATGTAGGCGATCAATAACATTATATATTGATTCAAGTCCGTATAAGTCGTCAAAAAAATTAAATAAAAAAAACTTTCCTATATTCTACGGTGTCCGCTGAGGTTCGATGCCCGCGGGAGGCAACTTTGGCCAGGGTGCATGGCGGAGTGTTTGTCTGTGGCCGCGGTGCTGAGTGCAGATTAGGGCAGCCCGCAGCGCACTAATCCGTGCAAGTGGGAGAAGAGTAAGTGTCCCACTCACAGCAGCCAGGTGACATGTCACTTCCTCCCGGCAAGACCCACGCACACTAAGCGCCTGCTATTCGTGGAGCGCACACGCCACGAATGGGAGGGATGCATTAGACTGCGAGGCGACTTGGACGCAAGAAAGGAAACAAGGAAAGGGAGGGGCTCTGTGGGGTCATATTATTAGGAACACCACTCCTTCATGTTGATTAGACGTTCTCGGAACTTTGGCGCATGCGCGATATTGAAAAATGAGTTTTTGGATTAATTAAAGTACGGCTAAAAAATAGAGATGTCCGATAATATTGGCCTGCCGATAAATGCTTTAAAATGTATTATCGGAAATTATCGGTATCAGTTTTTTTCATTCCCGGTATCGTTGTTTTTTTGTTTTTGTTTTTTCAATTTTTTTATTAAATCAACATAAAAAACACAAGATACACTTACAATTAGTGCACCAACCCAAAACCCTCCCTCCCCCATTTACACTCATTCACACAAAAGGGTTGTTTCTTTCTGTTATTAATATTCTGCTTCCTACATTATATATCAATACAGTCTGCAAGGGATACAGTCCGTAAGCACACATGATTGTGCGTGCTGCTGGTCCACTAATAGTACTAACCTTTAACAGTTAATTTGACTCATTTTCATTAATTACTAGTTTCTATGTAACTGTTTTTATATTGTTTTACTTTCTTTTTTATTGAAGAAAATGTTTTTAATTTATTTATCTTATAATTTTTTTAAAAAAGGACCCTATCTTCACCATACCTGGTTGTCAAAATTAGGCATAATAATGTGTTAATTCCACGACTGTATATATCTGTATCGGTTGATATCTGTATCGGTTGATATCGGTATCGGTAATTAAAGAGTTGGACAATATCGGATATCGGCAAAAAGCCATTATCGGACATCCCTACTAAAAAAAAATTGGAAATAGATATTGAAAATGTAATTTAAAAAATGTTTTGCATAGCTCATCAAAAGTTCACAACCACAGCAAAAAAAAATAAAAAAATGAAAATTCCGTCCCAATTTTTTTATTTTTAAATGTGTGTTTTTTTGTCCTGTCCAGCTTCTCAGGCAAATCATATAGCAGATGTAGATGCCCATATCGGCTGTTCAGATTTACTTTACAAAAGAGAAGTGTGGGATACTTCTCTTGTTGCCTTATTTGTCTTTGACCTTATTAAATGGATTTATATTATTATTTGGCGCAGCCGGGCCGGAGCAGGAGGGGATAGAAAGAGAAGGAAAAAAAAGGAAAACAGAGGGGGAAATTGTGGGGACAAGAGGGAGATAAGACAGAGAGACAACAACAACAACACCAAACACAACAATAACAATAACAACAACATAACAGCATCAGCAAATAGGATATGTACAAATGTGATAGTAAAAGTGATAGCAAAGAAGCAGTTAGTGAAATAAATAATAATACAGAAATTACAATGAGCATTATTACACTACAAATGGAGCAATACAAATACCAATAGAAATTGCACTATATTGAGAAAGAATAATAACAATAATTACCTCTATTATCAACAATACAATTGTTCAAATGCAACAATACATATATGTAATGATAACTTCAAATACAAAAGAGAGCAGATAAATGGAGGGGAAGAAAGAGAAGCCGGCCATATTAACCTTGTTGATTGTTATAGTAACATTAGGCTTTGTCAGTGTAATAATAAATAATAATGGATTAGATTTTATATAGCGCTTTTCTATTATTAGATACTCAAAGCACTCACAGAGAAGTGAGAACCCATCATTCATTCACACCTGTGAATGAACGAATGTGCCATGTGTTACCCAGTTTACCCTAAGGCAGTGGTTCTTAACCTTGTTGGAAGTACCGAACCCCACCAGTTTCATATGCGCATTCACCGAACCCTTCTTTAGTGAAAAATAAAATAATTATTTTTTTCCAAATTCAAGACAAAGTTATATGTTTTTTTTTTTACTGGTGCACAAAATGAACCGTGCATGAACATCACCTTGTTCAAAGAACAAAACCAACACAGTGCATGAACTCACAACAAATTACACACTTGCAAATCAGATGGAAAATTAGAGGGAACATTGTTTGGTGGTATCCATAATACGCCGATAGGAAGAAGTTTTTATTTACACGATGAGTCGGCTGTGTCTTCTTGACCTCCGCGGTGGAGGCTCCGCCAAACCCCTAAGGCTGACTCACCGAACCCCTAGGGTTCAATCGAACCCAGGTTAAGAACCACTGCCCTAAGGTAACAACGTTAATATATGTTTGATGAAATATGATTATATGCGCTGAGTGTATGTGTATATGTACAGTATGTGTATATGTATGTTTATACAGTGAATGTATATGTACAGTAAGTGTATATGTATGTTTATACAGTGAATGTATATGTACAGTATGTATATATTTGTTTATACAGTGAATGTATATGTACAGTATGTGTATATGTATGTTTATATAGTGAATGTATATGTACAGTATGTATATATGTGTGTTTGTACAGTGAATGTATATGTACAGTATGTGTATATGTATGTTTATACAGTGAATGTATATGTGCAGTATGTACACTTTTTTGTAACCGTTTTGAAAACAAATGATAAATGTATGAATTATCCTGTTCTATCTCACATTCTATATTGTGTTTTGGAAAAAGGTTGTCATAAACGTTACTTTTAATTCAGTAAAAAAATAATAATACAAAAGAAAACACATTTTTATGCCTATGTAAATGTATTCAGTTATAAACATTCATTCACTTTCTTCTTTCCTTCAAGGATCTAAACTTAACAAGCCGGTATTTAAAAAAAATTATTTTTATTGTAAAATTTTCAGAATGTGTTTGTTCTATTTTTGGTCAAAGTAAGACAAAGAAAACAATCTGAAGTTGTCCTTATTTTTTTAGTTTTAATGCCAGGATTTTAATAGTCCGGCCCGCGTGTGCACAGATTTTCCTCCATGTGGCCCCTGAGCTAAAATCGGTTTGACACCCCTGCTCTATGTCAACAATGTGGTTTGCCTGAGAGGCTGGACAGGACAGAATAAAAAAAACAAAAAACTTTTTTTTTAAACAATTTCAGATTTTTTTTTATCTGTTATGAATCATTACAAATAAGAATCGCGAATCATTCAAATATCTTTTTTTTTCCTTACACCCCTAATGAATAATAATACAAACAAAAGTATACAAGCCTTTGTTGCAGAACCTATTTCAGACATTTCCTGAAACTTTCACCGGAATCCGAATTGTGAAGTGAATTAATTAACTCATATTATGTTCTACATATGGTGAATGTTTATATTCATCTTGGAGAAAGCAAACCACCAGATTAACTAGTAGGTATTTCACTTGGGCCACATAATAACACAGGGCCCTGTACTGACATTTGTGTATTGATTGGATTAGTTCTCGTGGAAGAAAATGCATTATAATTGGACCTTGGTATGCAAAGGTGATGGCCCTATCTGTGAGAAGAGACTAAATGTTTATCTTGATGCAATCATCCAAGCCAGTGTTTTTCAACCACTGTGCCGCAGCACACTAGTGTGCCGTGAGATACAGTCTGGTGTGCCGTGGGAGATTATCTAATTTCACCTATTTGGGGTATAACATTTTTTGCAAACCAGTAATTATAGTCTGCAAATAATGTGTTGTTGTTGAGTGTCGGCAGAGTAACCGTGTAATACTCTTACATATCAGTAGGTGGCAGCAGGTAGCTAATCGTGATCACAATTTTTCAGACGACAGCGGGAGGCAGTGTGCAGGTAAAAAGGTGTCTAATGCTTAAACTGAAAAATAAACAAAAGGTGAGTGCCCCTAAAAAAAGGCATTGAAGCTTAGGGAAGGCTATGCAGAACGAAACTACAACTGAACTGGCGACAAAGTGAAGAAAAACAGAATGCTGGACGACAGCAAAGACTTACAGCGTGTGGAGCAGACGGCGTTCACAAAGTACATCCGAACATGACATGACAATCAACAATGTCCCCACAAAGAAGGATAAAAACAACTGCAATATTCTTGATTGCTAAAACAAAGCAGGTGCGGGGAATATCGCTTAAAGGAAGACATGAAACTGCTACAGGAAAATACCAACAAAACAGGAAAAGCCACCAAAATAGGAGCGCAAGACAAGAACTAAAACACTACACACAGGAAAACAGCAAAAAAGTCCAAATAAGTCAGGGTGTGATGTGACAGTACACCTACTTTGAGACAAGAGCTATAGTGTTGCATGCTTAGTTATGCTTTAAAGTCATATCCGACGACTTTTTATTGTCAATATCGAGTTTCATGTATTAATAATTTCTGCTGGTGGTGTGCCTTTGAATTTTTTCAATGAAAAAAATGTGCCTCGGTTCAAAAACACTGATCTAAGCTACGATCGGCATCTGTTGCTTTTCAGTCACTTACACACAACCCCCCGCCCTTTATGGTCACTTCTGACCCAGCACACACACACAGACAGGGGGGTAAGAATATAAAACTGATGGTTTGGCTTCTCCAAGGCAGGAGTCCTTCATTTTTTGACCTAGGCTCCTCCGGGTACTGCAGACCTGTTTAATGACGCTGGCTTGTAATAAAGCAACTTTTGGTTCAGCAAAGCGTCTCCGACGTCTCTTTTGATCCAGCCGTACTGCCGTGACATCCTTCTGTCCGGACGAGGATAACAAGATCAGAAATACACTTCAGTCGCTAACTATCGGATTACGCAAATGGTTGCATTTATTTTTTTATGGAGCAGCACATTTTTACAGAACACCTTATGACACCTTACCGGCCCCCGAGTTCAGTTCTGAGAGACAAACATTTTTGCAGCAAATTCCTATAATCATTAGCTGCTAATGTTGTGTAGAACAGTGTTTTTCAACCTTTTTTATTTCTGGAAGGTTCTCCTCTCTCCACAGAGGATTGCTGTAGCTCTAATAGAGTGACCATTTGGTTTTTGGTCACCTCCCTGACAAGCACCCTTCTCAGTTTAGACAGTCTGCCAGCTCTAGAAAGAGTCTTGGTGGTTCTAAACGTCTTCCATTTACAAATGATGAATGGCACTGTTCTCATTGGGGCCTTCAAGGCAAGGAACGGTTCCTCAAGATCCGGTTCACATGCAAAGAGTCATAAATCTCGCCGCCTGTTGATTGTTTGAGCACTGCTGCCACCTAGCTGGAGGTTTGTTGTATCCATCCATCCATCCATCCATCCATTTTCTATTGCTTGTCCCTGTCGGGGTCGTGGGGGTGGCTGGAGACTATCCCAGCGGCATTGGGGCGGAACACATTCAAGCATAATCAAATAAAGACAACAGTAAGAACAATTGTTGCATCATCTCTTGCTGATTTAGGTCAGGATAATTAAAGATCCCTTACAAAGTTCAAACGGGCAATTTTGTGGTGTTGCAGTAGATGTTTGATGCCCTTCCCTCACATATGTAGTTTATTGATTATTGTCCTGTTGTCTACACAAATAGGTAACTTTGAACAAAAAACAGTTTTGGTGGGGTTTAGAACCTGACTTATTTGTTCCATGACCCTCAGGATTTTTTCAGAAATTCAAAAAGGCTGTCTTACCGCTTGCATCCTGAGCGGCAGTAACGGCATTGATTGATTGAAACTTTTATTAGTAGATTGTACAGTACATATTCCGTACAATTGACCCCTAAATGGTAACACCTGAATACGTTTTTCAACTTCTTTAATTCGGGGTCCACGTTAATCAATTCATGGCATGTTGTGAGAGGCCTTAGCTTCTGCAGCTCAAAATTGAAAGATTGAAAAATGTTTTGCCTTTGCCATCAATACAGGTCGTGACATTGTGAATACCTCCTAAAATGACATGGAGTGCATATTTTTGTGCAGATTTAGGCTCTTAAAGGCTATCAGCCTATTTCAAATCTAAAATTATTGTTGAAAATATAAATCCAATAAATTGCATGCAGTTCAGCATTCTTTGCCTCTTTCTGCAATATTATTTTTGCATTTTGAATCTCTACCAAGCTATTAAGACCAAACATATTTTTGCATTTTGAATCTCTACCAAGCTCTTAAGACAAAACAGTGCAAAATGCGCAATTTTTCAACTCGTCACAAACAATAATATCATAAAAGCTAACGTATCGTGCAGTATTCTATCATGAGTTTTGCAGTGGCGCAGCCTCGTTTCTGATATTTTGCTCACCTTATTTAGAAACAAAACATTGTAACAGATGTCTTCTATGTCTTTTGTTTTTTAATCCCAACATTCCCCAGACACAATAGGTACTGTACACCTGCGCACTCTAACCCACAGAAGAGCTGCAATCACAGTAATAAATATAATGTGATGCAATGTAATACAACAATAATTAGTGAAAATGTATGTTTATTTAGTCTACACATGCGTATACATTACAACAGTTCAACTATAGCACGTTTTTGGGCAGATAGCTGTGAGGCGTGAATATGAATGGATAATACAACTACTGGATAAAATGCTTCTGCAACAGCTTTCCTCCCCCTTAGAAGGGCATTTGTCCATAAAAAACGTGTCACTGTTTTTGTGAGGCTTTAGGGAACAGAGAATGTTTTGTCTAAAAATTTGACCTACATTTTTATCAAACAGAGCAAAATGACTACCTAGAATCTCTGTAGGGTTAAAGAGCTGTAAGAACAGTGGATGTTTGTGATACATGCCTCTATTTACGTTATTATAAGTTGCATCAGTTGCGTAAAAATCTTCTAAAGCAGGTGAGCGACAAGCTAGGTGCACACTGAAAGAAGAGCTGCATCTATACTTTCCACTCAGATACAACTCCTCTGCAGGTCTTCAGCAGATATGGTCCTCAGAGAGCGGGAGGAGGAGGCAAAGAGGGGAGGAAAGGGCATGGCGGAAAGAGGAGGGGACAGGCAGGGGGGCACAGAGATGACGGAGGGTGCCTCTGAAAGGGAGCCGTAGCTTGCTCTTTGCACGTCCACCGCGCTGGAGTCCACTGAAGCTTGGAAAAACACTGGATCTGGACAAGATGATTTCATTGAAGGTTTTTATAAGCACACATTAACAGAATTCATTTAGTTTTAAATATTCACTGCATATACATCTTTAATATGACATATTTGCACCGATTATTTGTTTAAAGTTATAGCAGCGGTAATGCAAAGAGTGAGGGGAAACTTCCACGGAGGAGACCAGCGGGCATATAGCAGAAGACCCACTGTAACATTGTTTGACTTCTTATTACACAAACCTGAAATTGGACTTTAGTAGGGTTACTTTGACCATAAGTAATATAATTAACACACAATCAGCCCATTGGCACATTTTCACTTTTGCCCTTGCAGGCAAATTGTTTAGGCACCCTAGCAGTAAAGTATAGTTGCAAACAAAAGCAAATAAGTGCTGGGTGTCTACAAGATGGCGGCATTTGCATTGAAGTATCAAATAATTAAAGTTAAAAAAATAACAGCTTTTAGATCCAGCTTTTTAAATGTTTGTTACAATCAGATTACTTCAGTAGGGCTTTTTTATAGCTTGTGGTACTTGTGACCAACTAGATTAACATGTTATGCTAAAAATTATACTGTAAAGTAGGGGTGTGAAACAATTTCTGGCTGTCTTGAGTTTCCAATAATTTTTTACAACTGTTATTTTTTTGTGATAGAGTGATTGGAGCACATACTTTTCTGTCACAAAAACATTCATGAAGTTTGGTTCTTTTATGAATTTATTATGGGTCTACTGAAAATGTGACCAAATCTGCTGGGTCAAAAGTATACATACAGCAACATAGATGATCAAATTTGGTGAAAAGTTACAATCAAATCAAATTAGCTTCATGGCATGGACTCTTAACTTCATGTGAGTGATTATGATTGACGACACCTGTTGACTTTTCTGAGCCCATTTAAATAGGGCTCCTGTGATGCAGTCATTAGACTCGGTTACAAACGCGACAATGGGAAAGTCAAAGGAACTCAGCACAGATCTGAAAAAACGAATCATTGATTTGAACAACTCAGGAAAGTCACTTGGAGCCATTTCAAAGAAGTTTAAGGTCCAAAGAGCAATTGTCAGACAATTGTTCATAAGTATAAAGTGCATGGCACAGTTTTGTCACTGCCACGATCAAGAAGAAAACACAAGCTATCACCTGTTGCTGAGAGAAAATTGGTCAAGATGATAAAGAGTCAACCGAGAACCACCAAAAAGTAGGTCTGCAATGAATTGGAAGCTGCTGGAGCACAGGTGTCAGTGTCCATCGCCATGGACTGAGAGGCTACCGTGCAAAAAGGAAGCCCTTGCTCCAGAAGTGACACCTTAAAGCTCATTTAAAGTTTGCTGCTGATCACATGGACAAAGATAAGACCTTCTGGAGGAAAGTTCTGTGGTCAGATGAAACAACAATTTAGCTGTTTGGCCACAATACCCAACAATATGTTTGAAGGAGAAAAGGTGAGGCTTTTAATCCCAGGAACACCATGCCTACTGTCAAGCATGGTGGTGGTAGTATTATGCTCTGGGCCTGTTTTGCTGCCAATGGAACTGGTGCTTTACAGAGAGTAAATGGGACAATGAAAAAGGAGGATTACCTCCAAATTCTTCAGGACAACCTAAAATCATCAGCCCGGAGGTTGGGTCTTGGGCACAGTTGGGTGTTCCAACAGGACAATGACCCCAAACACCCGTGAAAAGTGGTAAAGGAATGGCTAAATCAGGCTAGAATTAAGATTTTAGAATGGCCTTCCCAAAGTCCTGACTTAAACGTGTGGATAATGCTGAAGAAACAAGTCTATGTCAGAAAACCAACAAATTTAGCTGAACTGCACCAACTTTGTCAAGAGGAGTGGTCAAAAATTTAACCAGAAGTTTGTGGATGGCTACCAAAAGCGCCTTATTGCAGTGAAACTTGCCAAGGGACATGTAAACAAATATTAACATTGCTGTATGTATACTTTTGACCCAGAAAATTTGGTCACATTTTCAGTAGACCCATAATAAATTCATAAAAGAACCAAACTTTATGAATGTTTTTTGTGACCAACAAGTATGTGCTCCAATCACTCTATCACAAAAAAATAAGAGTTGTAGAAATTATTGGAAACTCAAGAGAGCCATGACAATATGTTCTTTACAAGTGTATGTAAACTTTTGACCACTACTGTATGTATGTATGTATGTGTGTGTGTATATGTATATATATATATATATATATATGTGTGTATATGTATAAATATATACATACATATATATCTTTAAAAAAAATACATTTTAGAAAATTATGAATCGATTTAGAATCATGTTGAATAAGAATCGTGATTCGGATATGAATAAATTTTTTTGTGCACACCTAATGAAAGTCAAATTAGCATACTAGAGCACTACTATCAGTGAGTCTTGTTTGAAATTGAACCTTGTGCTAATTGCCAAAAGGTGCATTTCGATACTTTACCTGGGTCTTCGTGAAGCTCGGCGTGCAGGTAAGGTTGTTTGTTGTAGAACTTGTTGTAGATGCAGTACACAGCGGCCATCAGGGCGCACGTTCCAGCTGCTGCAACAATAAAAATGCCCACTTTGGCGTTGTCTTGATCTACATGGGCATCTGTTGTGGTTAATAGAATATCATTGGGAGATGAACATGACTTTACTTGTTGTAACTGACTCACGCTTTGTATTTTGATGAGTGCTATCCTGGTTTTTCAGCTGAGCCGTAGGAGGGATGGCTGCCATCTCCCGCTTTGAGCGCGGCGAGATCTGAGAGCCGCTCAGTGGAAGGAGAAGCAGCAGGAAGAGTGTGAACAAATCCGCCATGAGGGTCAACTGAGTACACTGAGAAATACCGTTAAAGGAAAAAATAGTCATATCGCTTGGGTTATGAAGACTTGCCTTATTTTCAACAAATCACCTACATATTGAGGCAATAATGTATATATATATTTTTTTTTTACCTGAAGTGGAAGCAGGTGTCGTTCCACGTCCTTTTTGGCTCCTTGTTAGTCTTCACAAGAGAAAATGCATCCAAGACAACTGACTCCCCAGATGCAGTGTTTCCACAGGGGACTACTGTGTCAGTAGTCTTCCACACATGCCTTACACACACACAACACACACAAGCATTCTAGAATCATGTAAAATTACAGAATAGGACATTTATGCAAGTTTAGCAGTTGGATAACACATTGCTTTGCTCATTACATTAAATGTATTGTTTTTGTTTTATGCCAATATCAAAAACAAGTACAATCGCATTCATGTCGAGTGCCTGCTTTTTCTTTCACGGCTTTACAGGGACGCACACTGTTAAAACACTGACGCTTATTTTAAAAAAGTGGAAATACAAACACTTTGCTCATTACATTAAATGTATTGTTTTTGTTTTATGCCAATATCAAAAACAAGTACAATCGCATTCATGTCGAGTGCCTGCTTTTTCTTTCACAGCTTTACAGGGACGCACACTGTTAAAACACTGACGCTTATTTTTAAAAAGTGGAAATACAAACAAGGGCAAACAAAGCTGAAGGACGACTTTAAAGAGTGACAAGCACACTAACAAACAAAACAAAATCACTAAAAGGGTGTGGACATTTGCAAATAGAAACACAAGAAAAAATGTAAAAAAGAAAACAAAAATGTAAATATTTTTGCTGTAAAAAATGTTTTAATAAAAAACATTTGATAGTAAAAACATTTTACAGAGGAATTAAATTACATTTTTCTTGACAAAATATTTATACAGACTGTATACAAACGTAAAGGTTTTTTAACTGTACATGCCTTAATCTGCCTCATTAAAAAAGGCACTTGCTTTTGGCAGCATTCAAACGTGAATCGTTCACACAGTAAACCCCTGAATTTCAAAGAACAGAATTTGTGTAAAAAAAACAGACAGGACCAGTGACCCTGAAGAGGGTAAGCGGTGGGCGATAAATTAATAATTGTGTATTAGTGAAAAAACCTTCACAAACCTTATAATTCAACAATGCATAAAATCTAACAGGTCTTCAGCTGAACCTTTAAAAACTGCTGCATGTCTATTTCTAAAAATAATGTCAGCTCAACATACATTTTTGTGTCTTGTCTACACAGCTGGTACAAGACCATGACAAACATGTTTTGAACACAACAATCAAATATTTCAATTACACATTAAATATCTAAAACTGGAGGAATGAAGAAGTAGCGAATGAGCCTGTTTTCAACCTGTCATGCCTATAGCTGGAATTAGTGCTGTTGTGCAGCATTTTTTTACATGAGGCGAGCCTCCCTTGGTTTTGGCACTAGAAAAGGACCAGCAGCTTGAGAAGAATAAGGAGGGGAAAAAATAAAACCTGCTAGTGTTAACTGCTGGTATGTTTAAAATGCAAAAGTACAGGGGTGTCTCAGTTTTCATACAGCCACTTTTCTTATGATTCGGTTTTTGACAACATTTGGACCCTAGCTTTTGCATACCGTCACGGTTATTATACAGACACACATTGCACATAACAAAAATTTAAATAATTACATTTTTATTTCTAACCTAATTTGCGTATTATTCTACAAAATAGAGTGCCCAAACAAAGAAACCCAACAAGTTTGTGACTCAGTCTGGGCTTTTTTTATCTCAAATCAGGATGGCTGCAAAATAAGCTATTGTGGGGTCAAAGAAAGTTGTGAGTACCATCATTTAAATAAAGAAGGTGAGAAACTATTGAATTCAAGAAAGAACTCAAGTCGAAAAGTGGGTCTTCTCCCCTCTCCTCTGTCAGCTCATCGCTGTCTTTGCCAACAAGTCTTCAGTAAATGTAATAATAATAATGTTAAATGTTGATCATTTACTGTATGTGTATTTCATATGGTTGTCTGCATGTAAAACTGCAAAAACTCTCAATTAAAAATGTTTTATATTTTTGGGTGTCTGGAAGGGATGAATTGAATTTATATTATTTCTTGTGTGATCAACTGCTTCGGTTTTCGTACGATTCGGTTTTTGTTTGACCTTTTGAAATGGAATATTACCGAAAAGCAAGGTATCACTGTATGATTTCAGTTCTAACGATGAAAGAGTGAACAAAGTCTGGGGTGTCTAGAAAAAAAAATGTTCAGGTAGTGGGGGAGTTCCCAAACAAGTTACTGTATGTTCTCTTCCACACTTTGAAAATGCTTGTTGTCAACTAATGACAACGAGGACTAGGACACAGAAGCCGTCCATCGAGACTTTTATACAATGAAGGTAGTCATGTCCCTTACTGTATGGACGTCTAGTCAAGATATGACAAAATACAAATAGATCGCATTTTGAATATTTGCTGACGCTTACGAACTAGAAGGCTTTTGAAATCAGGTTTTCCTCAACCAAAAACAAATGAAGAAGTTGATCACTGGCATGAATAAATAACAGTCCCATCAAACAGTCCACAGTCAACAAGACTTACAGACATGTGTGGCGTGTAATAGAAATGGAGAGCACCCAGAAGTTAGTAAGAACTTGCATCTCCGTTGCGTTGGCTCACGCCTGACAATTCCGTCATTGGGGTTTCAAACCTGTCCTCAGTGTTAACAATACTGTACTGACCAGGCTTTGTATCATCCAAGTGTCCCCTCATTCTGTCTTGCAGAAGAGTGTAGATCAAGCCCACGGGGACAGGCAACATGGCGAATATGATGAGCAAAGCTAGGACAGCTAGAGCCCAGTCTGGGTATGGTACCTTCATCTCAGAAGCCTGGGAAAATATAACCAGAATAAGACTCTTTAAGGCAGGACATATTTGGTGTATGTCATGTGTCATACCGTCTCTTGCGTCCACGCCAAATAAGTTGGTCTTTCGATGCACATGCGCACGCTGGTGGCCACCAGCAGTGCCAACATGGCCAGCAGACAGATGTACTTCCACAAGTACTTGTAGATCACATTAGGGCGCCAGCCTAGCATCCCCTCGATGTCATCCAGGAATCTTTACAAAGAGAGTGAGGGATTGTTCGTATATCTTTTCACAGCTCATTTCAGCTCTGTTAAACCTTTAAACCTACGTATGCACAGTAAAAAACGAATAAGGCGACGAGGAAGGTTAGTTTAGTTTCATAGCAGAGCGATTCAGAACACCTCACCTCAATTTTATCCCCGAAAGGCATCGCATTTAATGTTTGAGTGACCATTGACTATGTAAATACAGTAGTTGATGCAATGCTACCATTAATAGAAATTAATAACATTTGATACATTTTATTATATCCACTTGGTAAAACTACTTATCCCTTGAAGACACATAATAGGAAGCAACATGAATATGTCTGTAGCACAATAGTCACCTGGTGGTATTTTATAGGTATTGCAAGAATAAGTAAGTTATGTAGTGTCTAATAAATGTGTTTACTAGGGGTGTGACGATAAACTAATTTCATGAGAAGATCCACAATATTGGGTTCACAAAAACGACACACTATTTTAACATTATTTTTAAGCAGGGGCACCGTGTAGAGTTGGAGCAAATTCAAGGGCTGCCCTGGCTGGCAAGTATTGAGTGTGGGGTAAAGAAAATAATGGAGCCCAGAATGCCCAACAGTGCCCCTGTTTTTAGGAAATCTACTATTAAAAGGAATATAGTTGGACAAGGAAACAGTTTTATTTAGCTGCACAATACGGGTGCACTTTGAAGTATATTATAACTAGCTAGCTGTTTGCTAGCTATTGGTTTGATGTGTGCACAAAACCCTTAGGACCTGATTTACTAAAGGTTTGCGTGTAATAGAATGCGTGCAAACTTGGTAACACACCCAAAGCTGATCTACTAAGCTTGTGCATAGAGGATTGGGTCTCCAAAATGAGCAAAATAGGGAGCGCAATCCATTTAACGTATCCATCCATCCAAATGTTCTACCGCTTGTCCCTCTCGTGGTCACAGAGGTGACTGGAGCTATCCCAGCTGCATTCGGGTGAAAGGCGGGGTATACCCTGGTCTCTATGTATATGCAGAATCTGGCAACTGGGTCAATCCAGACATACCATCACAACACTGCGGCACCTCCCTGAGCGCACCTTTGCGCGTGTTAAAAATAGGTTCTGTTTTCAATGAGATTCCGCATCAATATAGCCTAGAAAAGGGGGTGCAGACTATACTTGTGTGCTGCATGTTCAACATTATATCGCAACAGCACATGTTGGCGCTTATGATGCCAGGAATGTGAAGGAAAATGAGTGTCTCCATAGTGACAGTCAGGATCGTACATGCTAAATCCTCATTTAAATAGGGCGGTCCGCAATACTTTGCACTTAGAACTACATTAAATGTTTTTTTTCCCCTGCAGAGTGTAACTAGTCCTCACCGGTCAGCTCCATATAGCCAAGACACGCTGAAGGTCTCAAATACCACCACGATGATGAGAGGCAAGGTGGCAGAGTAGTCATCAAACATCATGACAAAGTAGTTTCCACAGCGTTGAGTGAAGAGCAGGCCAATTAGAAAGCCGATGACGCAGCTAAAAACTGAATATTTACAAACATGAAATTTTAGGCTTGTGTTCTGTCTGAAATCAACATGAGACAAACAAAGCAGAGTTTACTTGTGAATTTGGTCTTGTTGTTTGCCAGAGTCTTGAAGCGGTCGGTGAGTGGGGCGAGGATGCCTTCCATGGTGCCGAACATGGTGCTGAGGCCCAAGTTGAGCAGCATGAGGAAGAACAGGGCTGACCAGAACGGGCTGCCAGGCAACAAAGAAATGGCCTCTGTGAAAGCGATAAAAGCGAGGCCGGTTCCTTCCACGCCCTGAACCCAAACACAAACTTTAATTTCCGTGTGCGCAAGACAAAGGGATTCAATCATGGAGGTCCAATTTGAATATTACCTTCTGCATTTCCTTTTCCAGGCTGCAGCCAGTCAAATTTCCAGCGATATGTTCTCCATGTTGTTTGAACCAGCTCCTGTAACTCTCCAGGGTAACAGAACGAGGTTCAGAGTAGTCAAAGCTTGGCATCATGTTTGGGTCCACAGAACCGCTCCGGATCTGCTCTGACAGCAGCTTCATGTTACTAAAAAATGACAAAAAGAAGGACATAGAATTAATACACCTCAAAATGTTCATTTGTATTAATTCAGTTGGCTCCAAAACCTTTAACATGTTTTTAAATACAAATTTTAGTATAATATTTAACAATATCTGATTTGTCATTAGAAGATCGGTGTCAAAATTATTGGAAAACGAACAGTTTTATCTTTTTCCACGTTTGATATTGCATTTGTTGTTTACATTTATGCTATACATTTGCACTGCAATTGCAATTTTTGTCACTTTTAGCTTGAATTTTACAAGCATTTTTTGTGACCAATACACTTTCTGCACAATGGTTCTGTACTTGAATACATGCTTGCAACTATTTTTCCTTGACTTTTGATGTCCATTTATAAGCTTGTGGAGCAACTATAACTGCAACGTGGTCCACAATGAAAAACTGTTTTTAAAAACGAAACATTTCCTGAATTTGACCTGTTACTGAACTTTTAATTCAGGGTCCCCGCCCTCGGCTGTAGACAATAGTATGAACATTATGAGCATTAATAGTATGATAAGTGTTATAGAGCATTCAGATTTAATTATTATTCAAATATATTTGCCTCATACCTCTCAATACATTCTGAAGCTGCGCGAAAGCCAAGCACAGCAAACACCACCAGCGTAGCCAGCACGGATGTGAGGAAGTTTATTAAGGAGACAGTGAAGGCATCACGGTGGCAGTTGTTGTTCTTGGGATTGTAGGAGGAGTAGGCAATAATGGATCCGAAGCCCAAACCCAGAGCGAAGAAAACCTGCGTGGCCGCCTGCCGCCACACCTGAATGTCTGCCCAGATCTCCAGCTGTGCATAGAGAGAGGCAAAACAGCAAGTTGCATCATAGGTACTATATATCAATGTGCCTCCCGTCTATATCAGGGGCTTTTAAGCTTTTTATAAGTAATTAGAACTAGTAGTCTCACTCTTGATTTTCATCATACTCAACAATTATATCTAACCAATGTACAGTTTAATAATTCTAAACATTGTCAATGAAATGAAACAATGTGATAATGCCATTAATTACATTATTTGTATTTATTCAACACATAAACAAGCGCATACAAAAACATGCTGAGCAAGGCTTAGGTCAGGCTCATAACAAAAATAAATGCTAATCAATAACTGCAAAAGGGACTTGTGAAAAATTATGAAAAATACATTAACATACAGTTTTGCAGAGCTAAAACAAAAATACTAACTAAATTATTAATACATAATTTTATTCTTACCACTTTGTCATCACTTTGGCCATCATTTTCACACTTAAGAAACTGTCTCATACTTCCTGTACATAGTTCCACAGATGACTCCTCCTTACATCCCTCACAGTCCTGTTTGATGTTTACCTAGTTATTTCATTGTTTTGTTAAACATACAGTGCCCCAGCCTTAATCGTGTCAGTATAATTTATTCTCTTCTTACTGCACTTCCCACCCTTTTAACTTTCACACTTATGTATTTCACATAAATGCATTCCTTTACCTTCTGTTCCCACCTCTCTTGCCATTCTTCAACACTTTTGCTGCGTTACATTTACCTCGGAATTCAGAGCTGGGAATGATGTCACAGCAGAGTTGTGAGCATTCCAGTTACGAGGACAGAAATTAAGATGGCGACATCCACAAAATCTATTTTGCATTTGCCTTCTCTAATTATAAACAACTTATGGAAAAATATGGGCTCTTTCTACAACCTCTAAACATGGTGGATGGGGAGGAAACACAGACGCCATTGCTAGCGATGTACAGCACATACACCACATTAAATAAATGTAGTTTACACTAAAAATTACGACTTCCCAGTACAAATGGAACACACAAATTTCCTCTGTATTTGTATTAGTCTGAATAAAAACACCTGTGATAAGTGTGACTGGGCGTGTTATTTGGCCGTATTAGGTGAGAAGAAGAAAACATGTGGGCAGCAAGTAACTTAGCGGTACTGAGAGCGTGTGGGGTTTCTTGTGGTTGTGTTCTTCCCATATTTTGAAATGTTGGGAAGATGTTGATTGCATCGTATGGATTACATCATTAGATTATATGACCAAGCTGCAATATTATGTATGATCGCATTGCTTTAAGTCCAGCAAACAAGTACAGTAAGTGGATGATTAATTTCTATGCATGTGGAGGAGTCGGCGTGCGTTATTAGTGTAAATTCTCATGTTTTAGCCTGCTGCGACTTTTGAAAAAAGTTTGATTTAGCGCCGTGATACAGGCTTCTTCTAATTGTTTGAGGTTTTCATGTGTCACTTAGTCAACTGAGTGACACATTAATGCCCTCTCAGGGTGCCCACTGGCCCTATGGTTAAGAAACACTGGTCTAGAAAGTTTTTCTGCCATTACCTTGGGGTAGAACATGTGGGTGATGCCTTCCAGGGCACCATCAAGTAGAAAACCCCGCACAAGGAAGCAGAACAGCACCACGTAGGGGAAGATGGAGGAGAAATACATCACCTAGGAGGTTTTAAGGGACAAGCAATAGAAAATGGATGGATGGATAAATGACAACCAAGCAAGAAGTATATATTTTGTGACTCAGTAAACAAATGAAGCGATTTTCAAATGCCAATCAGAAAAAGGCCTTTGTTAATCACCATACTCCACCATTACATTTACAATAACATCTGACCTCTAATAATCGCTGTACTTCATAATGGCCTGGTTCCCTTTTCATTAAACCATCGTCTTAATTGTGCAAATTTAGGCAGCTACCTTGACAGAGCTCTTGATTCCCTTGATCATTCCCAGGCACACAAGGGTCCATGCCGCCAGCAGACAGCCAATAATGTACGGGTTGAAAGTGCCTGTCTCGCTGATGGAGTCGGTGATATCCAAAGCTTTACGGTACCAAAAATACGAGGTAGGCGAGCTTGCTTCACATTCCGTAACTGTAACAAAAACAAATAACATGTTGATTTTGTTTTTCATTGTTGCTGTGTACATTGTATAATAATATGGGATGTACCTGTTAGATTATGCCCCTGCTCTGGACACTTTGTCCAAGGTAAAGGGCTCTGGAAGGAGTTACCAAGATAAAAGAGGCTCCATGCGAGGATTACGTTGTAATAGAGAGCCACAAAGAAGCACACCTAAGGATATTTGAAAATTTGACAGAATTATAACAACATGATCAAGAAGTCTTAAAATATTCAATACATCCGATATACCATGGCAAAAGCTGAAACATTCACATTTTTGGGGAAGACTGTGGGAGTTTTTTTTCTGGATGCTTGAGAATATGACAGGTAAATTATAACAGACAAAGGATCATAAATATTTAAGATAATTACACTCTATTTGCAAAATAGAAATATATTAAGGCTGAAGACTACATTTTTTTCCCCCTGAGATCTGATGTTGAGTTTGAGTTCATTTCGAACATGCAAGCATACAACATGAAACATCACAATTTCCAGTTTCTCTTTTCAACATGTTCGAAAAGGAGTAGGAAGAAGCAGAGCTTATTTAATCCTACCCCTTTTCTTTACATAACAGTTGCTAAAACTTTTTGTTCACTTCCTGTTCACAATTTATTCACAATAAACTCCATAAGTAATCACAATAAAAATAAATAAATAAATAATAGTAAGAATTTAATAATAATAATTGGTGAAGTAAGTCATATTTCTTATGTTGAGATTACTTTAAGTACTTTAAGTAAGTAAGTAAGTAAGTAAGATTACTTTAAGAATGAATGAATGGATGGATGGATGAAATAAATTGAGAATGTTTGTCATGGTTCTTCTTCTTTGTACTTTGTAACACTTTAAGTTTGAAGAGTTTCTTGAAGTGTATCATATTAGTACATTGTTTGATTGCTTTGCTTAATCCATTCCATAATTTAATTCCACATACAGATGTACTGAAGGTCTTAAGTGTTGTACATGCGAACAAATGTTTTAAATTACGTTTTTCTCTAAGATTATATTTCTCCTCTTTTTTTGAGAAGAATTGTTGTATATTCTTGGGTAGCAGATTATAGTTTGCTTTGGGCATAATTTTAGCTGTTTGCAAATTCACTATGTCATGGAATTTCAGTATTTTTGATTCAATAAATAAAGGGTTTGTATGTTCTTTATATCCAACATTATGTATTATTCTAACTGATCTTTTTTGTAACACCGTTAATGAATGAAGTGTACTTTTGTAATTATTTCCCCATATTTCTACACAGTAGCTCAGATATGGTAACACTACCGAGCAGTAGAGAATATGAAGGGATTTTTGGTCTAGAACATGTTTTGCTTTATTCATTATTGACGTGTTTCTTGCAACTTTATGTTGTATATTTTTTACGTGAGATTTCCAGTTCAATTTATCATCAATCATTATACCTAGAAATTTTGTTTCATTTACTCTTTCAATTTCTATTCCGTCTATTTGTATTTGTGTTTGACTTTCTCTTCTACTGTTACCAAATAGCATTATTTTAGTTTTACTAAGATTCAACGATAGTCTGTTTTTGTCAAACCATCTTTTTAATTTGTTAATTTCTTCTGTTACTATTTGTATTATCTCCTGTGTGTTCTCTCCTGAACAAAACGCTGTTGTATCATCCGCAAATAATACTAACTTTAAATATTTTGTAACTTTACAAATGTCATTTATATAGAGATTGAATAATTTAGGTCCTAGTATTGATCCCTGAGGTACACCACAGGATATATTTAGCGTTGTAGACGTGTGTTCGCCCAGCTTCACGTATTGTTTCCTGTTCGTTAGATAACTTCTTATCCAGTTTAAGACTAACCCTCTGATGCCATATCGTTCTAGTTTTTTGATTAAAATATTGTGATTAATTGTGTCAAATGCTTTAGTTAGATCCATAAAAATGTTATACCATTACTACCTCTCTTTTCTGGCTTTTTACACACAAAATTGGCTCAGTTGACCACCGCTGTTTTTTACTTCTGGGAAGAAGTCACAAGATGGAATACAAGCAATAATGATATACGATATAAATGAAATACATTTGGCCGACGATATAGTTTTTAATACTATTGTTATAACGTGATAATGCATGACGACTCATTCTAGCTGTGTCCGGCAAATATGGCAGCGACACGCGGACAAACGCGACCTAAACACAATGTGGCGTCCAATTTAGTGGCTAACGTCCCTACACAGTGCATAGCTGCTTCTAAGTCAGCAATTCTTCCCGCCACAGAGGAAAATAAACTACATTTCTTCATAAGTATCACTTATCATATAGCTAAACATTCTACACTACACACTGTAAGAGGATATGTTAACTGCAAGCTAGAGCTCTTGAATGTAAATAAAGGTGACAGATCGATATAAATATCAACAGTAATGATACCAAGTAGTATAGTATCAGGTCAATACCACAGCGATTAGATCTGTTTTTTACTATCAAAAAATATTTTGTCGTCTTTGTTGTTGTTTACAAACTAGCTGAGATAAGCTCCAGCACCCCCCGTGCCCCCAATAGGGACAAGCGGTAGAAACTGGATGGATATAGGAGGGCTTTAAAGGCAAAAAACAAAGGATTTAAATCAAAGCAAGCAGTAGTAAATAATATTTAATTTATATTGTAACACCGCAATCCTGCGTTTTTGTCTGATTATAATTTCAATCAAATGAATCATTAAAAATGTTATTGAACACTTTAGGCATCATAATCAGCATTGTAATGGCCAATACCGCCCCAGTAACTACTGTGTATTGGATCAATACCAAAATTTGTAGTATTGTCCGAAACTAATGTAAAGTATTGATACAACAGAAGAATAAATGTTTAGTGCATTTTAACAGTAGTGTAAATATAATCACGTTACAACAGAAAGTAAACAGATGTAAACAGTAAATTAACAAGTAGATTAATATAAGTTTTGAGAAAATAATACAACCGTAAATGCCGTATGTTAGCGCGCCTGTCAGCAGCTAAATTAGGAGCCTTTGTAACCTGTTTTGACATAGTTCTATTATCATTTACATACAAAATAACATATCGTGATATATATCATTATCGCAGGAGGCTGCAATATGTATCGTGATGTAGATTTTAGGCCATATCGCTCAGCCCTAGTGTAGATCCTAACATATCAAAAAATCAAGTGTTGACTATACAATACAATTCTAAAGGTTAACCTACCACACAGCTGGAGTATCCGATCCCAACTAGCCTGGGCGAGATGTACTTCCACACTCCGATGCTTCCCTGTCGGATCGCCTGACCGGCTGCCAGCTCAAGGAAGAACAATGGTGTGCCTACAACCAGCATCATCACCACGTAGAGCAACAAAAACGATCCTGAGAAAAAAAGATGAGCATCAGTCAGCGAGACATTAGAGAATAGTTCATTCGGACACTCTGACTGATATACTCACCGCCTCCATTCTGATGGCAATAATATGGAAACCTCCAGACGTTCCCAAGCCCGACGCTGAATCCCACCTGCGCCAAAAAATACTCGATTTTACTGTTCCAACCTGCTCGGGCTGTAGGCTCAGAAGCGCTCTGGTGATTTTCTCGATGGTTGGCTTCTGCCTCAGCGAGTTGCTTCTCCATCTGTATAAAAAAAATAAGACAGAAAACAAGATGAATGCTTTTCAGAGCATTACCCATCATCTTCACCACTGTCACAACAGGCAGGCTCAAGACCTTCAGTACTCACACCAGCACACTAAAAACTGCTTTTTCCCTCCAAACTGAGAACAGACTACTGAACCTGAACCGATGGCGAACACGCGCACACACACACGCGCACACGACAAAGACTGATTGTTTATTTCTAAATGTATAGTTTTTCTTTTAACATGTCTTCATGCTGCTGTAAGGAGTTGAGCTCTGAATCAGGTTTTTTTGTATGTTGTGTGCAATGACAATAAAAGCATCTAATCTAATATTCAATGTGTTCCTTAACCCTCAATGGATTACCTAATTTAATAGACACAGGGAAGCTAAAGGATGAAAAAGCTGCAAAAAGCATGACACAAGAAACATTGTTGGCAGTCCTAATCCTTTGTTTTTCTTTTCATCGCATTTCTAAAGCGTCATGGCCGTCATCGACTGTTACGTCATCAACGAATCACCCCCCTACCACCGGAAGCCACCACCGTGTGCTTCAAAGTTCTGTGAGAAACATTGGACCAAAATTGTCCCATCTAATTCCAAATAGTAAATATGACAAAGAGTACCGGTACTCTTTGTTTCTTCTTCTCCAAAATTAAACCCTGAAATTAAAAAATGCATGATTATATTGTGTAATGACTGTACAGTTAAAAAGCTTAATAACAATGGTAGTCAATGGGGACTTTGCTTGTATCCATTATACTACACTGCTAAAAAAGGTGTAATCCCACACAGTAAAAAATAAAACAATGCAAACAAATAAGTTTTATCTCATGTCTATTTTGGCCTGATCTTTACCCCAGTATCACAGAGCCCTTTAACATTTACTGTATGGATAATAACTCATATTATGCAAATCTTTATAAAAACCCTGACATAATCAAATCAAATTGGCATTCAAAGGGTTAAAAAATATATAAAAAAATAACTTGGATGTTAGGTGTTTTTTATTCAGGACTGAATTTGATTGAGGGATGTCAGCAAAAGTTAAAAAAAAAAAAAAAATTATAGACTCTAAAGTCTATGAGAACTTTCTTGTCCTTCAGATACTTTATTGGGCTAAAATTATAAATGATTTCCCAGTGTATTGTTAATATGACAAAATATAAAAATTAATGAATCTGAGTGTGAATGTTGTCTGTCTATCTGTGTTGGCCCTGTGATGAGGTGGCGCCTTATCCAGGGTGTACCCCGCTGATTTAACCCCCAATTCCAACCTTTGATGCTGAGTGCCAAGCAGGGAGGTAATGGGTCCCATTTTTATAGTCTTTAGTATGACTCGGCCAGGGTTTTAACTCACAACCTACCGATCTCAGGGCGGACACTCTAACCACTAGGCCACAGAGTAGGTGTTATGGCCAAAAATAGAGAAAAGAATGCATCTCAAAAAACAAAATTCTCTGAGGGTTAAGGCAGTGGAGCATGGTGCCCAACCTTTTCTGGCCTTTGTTTTTTTGAGAGAAGATAATAGTGTGGTTTGATGTGCTTGACTGACTGGTGAAGAAGCTTTGTTTCTTTGTTAGTCAGCATCGAAAATCAGGTCTTAAACAAGTACAGTAATTGGACGGGAATGGCAACAGTGAGCGTTGTTATTGACATTGTGGAACATTCTAGTTCTTGTAACTTTAATCCAAAATGACAAATGTGGTAATCACTTTAGTTAGATGACAGGCAATATTTAAATTATTAAACTTATTTACAAAGCAGATCTCCACTTAGAACAGTGCGGTTGTGGTATTTATGCTTTTTTGTGGTAATTTCTAGGCATTATGTCTGAATTGAACACTTATGTTATAAAATATAAGAGTTGGAACAAATAATATTGGACCCTTTGGTGAGCTCAAAAGCTACCTGTGTCTAGAACAGAAGTACAAAATACTAAAATAGGACTATGTTGGAACTGTTGAAACTGTACCAAAATGTTTGGAAAATTACGAGTTCAAATAAATATTCTTCGACCCTTTGGTGAGCTCAAAAGCTACCTGTGTCTACAACAGAAGTACAAAGTACTAAAATGGGACTATGTTTGAACTGTTGAAACTGAACCAAAATGTTTGGAATATTACGATTTGAAATAAATATTCTTGGACCCTTTGGTGAGCTCAAAAGCTACCTGTGTCTCGAACAGAAGTACCAAATACTAAAATAGAACCATAGGCGCCGATCCCGTGGGTGCTTCGGGGCCTGAGCACCCACGGACAATGCCGAGCACCCACGTGGGATTGATGGCAACATTCAATCTTTAAAATACTTTTAGAAAAATCAATCTTGTTCTAGTTAATTTTGTGGCGAGTTTGGTCCGTTTCACAAAATAAAAAAGCCACAAATCATATGGGATATTAACTTTGCTGAACATCTTTTTTTTTTTTTTAATACTGTCGACGTATTTGTTTAATCTGCAGCCAGAAGATGTTTAAAGATGACACGATGTATACACTTGAAATCCATCCATTTTCTAGCGCTTGTCCCTTTTGGGGTCGCGGGGGGTGCTGGAGCCTATCTCAGCTGCATTCGGGCGGAAGGCGGGGTACACCCTGGACAAGACGCCACCTCATCACAGGGCCAACACAGATAGACAGACAACATTCACACTCACATTCACACACTAGGGACAATTTAATGTTGCCAATCAAGCTATCCCCATTAAATTAGAAGTATTTATTCCCTATTGGATACAATTCTAATACAATTTGTCTGAGCGCTATCTGTCCCTAGTATCATTCAACACGGCGACTTACACAGGGCTATCCGGACGTGCCCTCCCCCTTACAATATACACACACACCGAGCACCCACTGGCAGAAATATAAATATAAATCGGCGCCTATGAATAGAACTATGTTTGAACTGTACCAAAATGTTTGGAAAATTACACATGAGCATGACATTTTGATGCAAAATTAAAGACTGCGGAGGGCCACTTTGATACATTTTGTACATCAAAGATGCTTAAATCCAATCCAATGTGGGTCACTATGTGACAGTGGCCATCCCACACAGTCCGGCCTCGCAGAAAGACCACAAATCTAAACTGACGAAATTTTTGAGTGCAGATCTTGTGAGTAGGGTTTACTCAACGTACTGTCGCACCGCCACACTAGCTGGCATCAGTTACTGATATATGCTAATCTTATAATACTAACTATAAGAACTAGAGATGTCCGATAATATCGGCCTGCCGATTATCGGCAAAAAGCCATTATCGGACATCCCTAATAATAACTAATATAACTTATAATAAATAATTCACCCCTATACAATATCCTACACTAATACCCTACTGTGCAATATTACCCTTCGAGTGCAATACATCCGACACTGATTGTTATCACTCCGGTACTCTTGTCTTGTTCTGTATATTGTACAGCAGGGGTGCTCATTACGTCGATCGCGAGCTACCGGTCGATCACGGAGGGTGTGTCAGTCGATAGCCAGCCAGGCATTAAAAAAATAGTCCTAAAAATGAGCAATCATAAATCTTCCCTATGATGTCACTTTCGTCACTTGATTGACATTCACGGCACCCGAGGGTCTTCTGAGATGATGCTGGCTGCTGCCAGCTCATTATTAAGAAAAAATTACCGACAGGAAGGCGAGAAACACTTTTTATTTCAACAGACTCTGGTGCCATACCTGTCGTGAAAACTCCAAAGACCGACTGCACAGTTGCACAATAAAAGCGCTGCTTCATCCTGCCTGCACTAACAAAATAAGAGTCTCAGAAAGCTGGCGTGCACAAGCTAGCAAGCTACGGAGTTTTCCGCCAATGTATTTCTTGTAAAGTGTGCACTGTATACAAAGGAGTACGGAAGCTGGACAAATAAGATGCCAAAAACCAACCACTTTCATGCGGTATTGGACAGAAAGGAGGACTTTTTTTCTCCTCCATTTGAAAATGCGGACGTTATCAGCACCACCGTCTGATTCAAAGCAAGTCATGAGAATCAGGTAATACACCAACTTATATTCTTGTCTTCATGAAAGAAAGGAATCTATATGTGTTAAACATGCTTGTATTATCTTTAAACACCTTTAACTTGTTAACAATATTCACTATATGTGTTAAACATGCTTGCATTATCATTAAACACCTTTAACTTGTTAACAAAAACATATATTTCATAAATAAGTAAATAGATATTATATATATGAATGAGGTAGATCCCCGTGACTTGATCAATTGAAAAGCAGCTCGCCTGCTGAAAAAGTGTGAGCACCCCTGTTGTACAGTATTTTGTATATTGTACATGATTGCTTATTATTTTTATTGGATAGTAATCTATTTATTTCAATTCTTAGGTTTTATCTTTATTACTTCTTGTGTAATTTTTTTTTATCCCATATTTGTTCCCACTACCGCACCTTAAATTGGAGTCCTTAATCTCGTTGTATGCAAATATAATGACAATAAAGTCCATTCTATTCTATCTATCTGAACAACACATGTTGTTGTAATAGCTTGTATCAATGCATGTTTTGTTTTAGATCGAGAACTAGTGAGCGTGAAAGTGTACAAACATTACAGGTACATTAAGTGTGTTGTTAATTTGACTACCGCCTGTATTTCCCACGCCACCTGGCTCAAACACAAGCATGTCCGGTAAATCCAGATGCCTTTTTGTTTTGACTAATAGACGAACGTATATATTCAGATATTTACCATACTGACCTGAACAGATGATAATGGTGTCAGGGGGGGGAAAAAACACAGAAAATAAAGCCAAAATGTGGAAATGTTGACGATAAAAATCTTGTATCCTGTAAAGTCGCCTAACAAGAAGGCGCACGTGCAGCCACCATTTCGGCCAGTCAAGCTAAAATTCGTGTGGATTTATATATATATATATATATTATATATATATACTACTGGTAGGAAAATTAAATACACAGACAGGAGTCGATTGAGGTGACAATTTAGCACTAAAGGCAAGACAACATCCGCCTTATACTTCAAAATATTCCAACCGCGTGCGGTTGTGACACCGGAGCCTCGCCTACTTGCTGCGTTCACGGACTTTCTTGGGCTGTCGGACTTGTGTGACGCTCAGTAAAGCAAGCATGTTTCCATTTCGTCAGAGAAGTGTGTTTAAAGAGAAGAAAATGTGTTACACATAGATGAAAGTCATATTTTCAATACTTAATGTGAACTGGGTTACAATTGCCGTTCATACAATTATTGACAGAAGAATGCTCGAATTCAAAACCAAAATTTCCCACACATGCTGGGCACCGGATGTCACATTAGTCTGCTACTTCCGATTATTATCACGTCACGTAGAACGTAAACAAACATATTTATAACTGAAAATGTATTTTATGTTATCACTAAATATGCTAACTTTGAATAGTGTGTTTTGAGTCATGAAAAATATGTTTTTAAGTTCATGCGAGCTCCCTCTAAGAGATTACTTTGTCCTTTTAAATTCGTCATAGTTTGGTTTTTGTCTACTCTGTACGCTTTTAATTATTTAGTTTTCTTCCAACAAGAATACTGAGGAGTAAGGTGACACAACAGAAGACGTTAATTAATAAACGACCTCGAAGGACGCCCTAGTAAATCAGAAAATGTCAAACCTTTGTAAAAAAAAATAAAATTATATATATATTTTTTTAAATCCCAAACCTGTTTTTTGTTTTGTTTGAAAAAAATCTGCACCTTTCTCTGTGGTCACTTTGACATGAGTGAGTGGTCCGCATCGGCAAACACTCTGCCACGTATGCCAGTTTTAAAGTCAAACACACAAAAAACGGTCACTATTTGCAAGATCACACTGGAGCATCTTTGTACTTGTACTAATTATAAACACATGCACGTCATAAATACCTTCAGTCAGGTTGAAGAAAGACTTGCAAAAAAAAGGTATTTAAAACAGTAATGTCCACCTCTTTTGCTGCCACTTCTCACAACTCCACCTCTCTTCTTCTATTGGTGGAAAATAGAGGCTTGTTGTAAAAAGTGACACCGTTACCATCTGTAAATTGCAGTAAAATGCATTGGATATGAATGCAGAGATAGTAAACATTGAAAATGAAAGAAGAACCAACCAGAGTTGGTGGTTGGTGCACCACAGCATATCAGAGCAACCCATAAATAGTTAAGCATGAAATTATGCCCCCTGGGGCTTGTGCCATGACATCATTGCCACACAATATTATGCAATATGTACAGCAGTAATTTACCATTAATTTTCAAAGACCATGACATCATTGCCACAATATGTTATGTAATATGTGCAGTGGCAATCTAACCATGTAAATACATGCTAATTTTCAATCTGTGGTCATGGGCTCTCAAGTGGTACTAAGGAAGGAGCAAAGTTTAAAATAAATGAATAAATTATACATATATTAAATAGACAGAGGTGGTAGAGTAGCATGCAAAAATGGTACTCGAGTAAGAGTATCATTACTTTAGAGCAGGGGTCACCAACCTTTTTGAAACCAAGAGCTACTTCTTGGGTACTGATTAATGCGAAGGGCTACCAGTTTGATACGCACTTAAATAAATTGCCAGAAATAGCCAATTTGCTCAATTTACCTTTAACTCTATGTTATTATTAATAATTAATGATATTTACACTTAATTGAACGGTTTAAAAGAGGAGAAAACACACAAAAAATGAAAATTCAATTTTGAAACATAGTTTATCTTCAATTTCGACTCTTTAAAATTCAAAATTCAACCGAAAAAAAGAAGAGGAAAAACTAGCTAATTCGAATCTTTTTGAAAAAATTAAAAAAATAATTTATAGAATATCATTAGTAATTTTTCCTGATTAAGATTAATTTTAGATTTTTGATGACATGTTTTAAATAGGTTAAAATCCAATCTGCACTTTGTTAGAATATATAACAAATTGGACCAAGCTATATTTCTAACAAAGACAAATCATTATTTCTTCTAGATTTTCCAGAACAAAAATTTGAAAAAAAATTCAAAAGACTTTGAAATACGATTTAAATTTGATTCTACAGATTTTCTAGATTTGCCAGAATAATTTTTTTGAATTTTAATCATAATAAGTTTGAAGAAACATTTCACAAATATTCTTCGTCGAAAAAACAGAAGCTAAAATGAAGAATCAAATTAAAACGTATTTATTATTCTTTACAATAAAAAAAAAATGTACTTGAACATTGATTTAAATTGTCAGGAAAGAAGAGGAAGGAATTTAAAAGGTAAAAAGGTATATGTGTTTAAAAATCCTAAAATCATTTTTAAGGTTGTATTTTTTCTCTAAAATTGTCTTTCTGAAAGTTCTAAGAAGCAAAGTAAAAAAATGTATGAATTTAGTTAAACAAGTGAAGACCAAGTCTTTCAAATATTTTCTTGGAGTTTCAAATTCTATTTGAGTTTTGTCTCTCTTAGAATTAAAAATGTCGGGCAAAGCGAGACCAGCTTGCTGGTAAATAAATAAAATTTAAAAAATAGAGGCTGCTCACTGATAAGTGCTGCTATTTGAGCTATTTTTAGAACAGGCCAGCGGGCTACTCATCTGGTCCTTACGGGCTACCTGGTGCCCGCGGGCACCGCGTTGGTGACCCCTGCTTTAGAGAAATATGACTCAAGTAAAAAGTAAAAATAAGTCATCCAAATAATTGTGTAAGACTAAGTATTCAGTAAAAAAAAAAAAAAAAAAGTATCCTGGTGAGTAACTCCTAATTTACTAAGTAGCCATTTTTAATGGTATACTTGAACTTAAACGAGGGATTACTATAATGCAGCGGCGTGCCGTGCATTTCCCGCCTTTGCCTTCAGCGATGTCTTACTTAGTCCAACATCAATAAATACCTCAAAAAATACAATAATTGATGTCACCCCATGTCCACAGCTTGAAAAATAATATACAGAAACACACTTGCGCACTGTTGGGCATTGAATCACCTCAATGTGTCACTAGTGTACAAAACGGGCTATTTTTTGGCACATTTAAAAATCAATAAACCCGCATCGGACGTGATACTGTCAAAACAAAAATAATTGTGAAAAACATATTGAATGTGAAAAAATGTTTTTGAAGTCAAAATTTGTCACGGCCATTTGATGCCGTATAAGCCGTTGGTACCGTTCGTAGTTGGTTGATTCGAGTGGAAGTGGAAGCCAAACCATTTCACCGCCAGAACAGCTAAACTAGTTTCCGGGGTCGGCCGACCTCGTCTCACAAGATGTAGTTTCTCTTTAAATATCCTTCTTGAAAATTGCCTTGCAAATATATATCTGCCACCTAATCAACGTTTTGCTCTGCTTCTTTGTTGGTTAAGGGGAGTGCCGCTGATTTCTCCACTGGCCGGGTATGGCTGCGGTGCCACTTTCTGCTTTCGTAAATCACAATTTGTGATTGGATACTTGGGAGTGACAAGTGAGTATCCAATCACAGTCACGTTCAACGTAAGGCCACCTAGATGGGCTACTGTCAGCAACTCGTGATCTGATCGGCTACCGCAACTGTCTGTTAACTGAATGTCCTCCGTTCGTTTACACCGCACAATCGCCGCTTATGTTGATTCAGAAGGCCTCTGGCAGAATTCACACAGCGCTGGCAACAAGCTAGCTGAATTCTGATTGGATAAAAGCTCTAACTTAAAAACAGCAACACTGGAGCCTAATATGATATGAAGAGAATATGATGAATACGTTTACATATTTATGAAAAGTAATTTAAAAATAAAATGAACTTTTATTAATTTATGATCATGATTTATGGTAGGCCAGCAGAGAAGGCCTTGCTGGCCCTGACGGCCCACCACTGCTATAATGATAATATAAATAAATGTAATGATCGGAATAAAACTCAATGTAACGGATTAAAGGCAGGGGGTTTTTTTTGTTACAAAAATACTCAAGTAAAAGTATGTTGCGTTAAAACTACTAATAATTATTAATTTTAAAAAATTCCTATTGAGTAAATGTAACAGAGTAAATGTAGCGCATTACTAAAAGGTAAGCAGTAACACACAATTAGTCTTTATTGTTTTCCAAAATAAATATGTAATAGTGTTGGAAATTCCAAAAATAATAAGCATTCAAATTAAATATGTAATGTATTTCATCAAAATTCAACATTAAATGTTTTTTTTTTTCTATAAAAAAAAAAAAGGTTGAAAATGTAAAAAATAATTATAGGAAAACAAACGTGTATCATAAAACATGTAAGACATTTAATACAAATTCAATAGTTCAAATTAACATCCATCCATCCATCCATCCATTTTCTACCGCTTGTCCCTTTTTGGGGTCGCGGGGGTGCTGGAGCCTATATCAGCTGCATTCGGGCGGAAGGCGGGGTACACCCTGGACAAGTCGCCAACTCATCGCAGGGCTAACACAGATACATTCACACTCACATTCACACACTAGGGCCAATTTAGTGTTGCCAATCAACCTATCCCCAGGTGCATGTCTTTGGAGGTGGGAGGAAGCCGGAGTACCCGGAGGGAACCCACGCAGTCACGGGGAGAACATGCAAACTCCACACAGAAAAATCCAGAGCCCGGGATTGAACTCAGGACTACTCAGGACCTTCGTATTGTGAGGCACATGCACTAACCCCTGTACCACCGTGCCGCCCTCAAATTAACATAAAACATTGAAATTATTAATTAAACTAATATTAATATGCTAACACAATACATTTATACATTTATGCGCGTATCAAGTGTATTAAATAAAGGCTTCCTAATAGGTGACTATAAAAAGAACGCACAGCCTAGCTTGCACAGTTGTCTCAACACAAGAAAGAACATGACTGAGTACTCCTTTATTTTCTAGTGTGGGCGGTGCAGCACACCTCTTTGCTAAAACATTCAGGGGAGTGTCCTATACCTGCAGTCACACGGGACACATTTCACTGACATACTTAAATACTTCTATGCTGTTTAATTTTTAGAATACAGAATTGGAAGCTCGTCAACCTGGGTAAGTTCATATGAAGAGTTACTTTGGATATAGACACATACAGGGATGCCATAATGGAAGTCATTATGAAGAAATGGTGCCCATTATATGCTTTATTTCAAAGACACCCCTGTTAGTCATATGTGATTTGACTGTCTATCCACAGCTAAATTGTTGTTCCTATGCTGCACGTATTTTTGCCTCCAGGGTTTGTCACCTGGGGATTATCTGAAATCTTGAAGTCCCCACCCACACTTAACTTGACACTAAGTCAAATACATGACTTTTTCCGAGCACTTAGCCAGTTTGCTGATGTGTTTTTGTGTTATCAAGATCTTTCATTCTTTATAAAGTTGTTTTTTTTGGGAAAAACAATAGGAATGTAGTGTATTTTGGGGGCTATTCAAACCAACACAACATACTGTCGACTGATTTTGGCCTTTGTGTGTGTGATATTGTTAATTCCAGTACTGATAATCCCGAAACAGGGTGGTGGATAGTGAGATACTGTAGTGCCGTCAGACTGGTTGGGGCAGCTCACGGGGGGTTAATCTCTTGTCACGGTATCATAAATAGAATGGAAAAAGGTCACAGCTGGAAAATTATGCTTTTAAAAATGAAATATCAGGTTGATTGGCACGTGATGTCACCACAAAAGCGTACTAATAACTATAGAATAAGCAATGGAACCTACTGTGACATAGCAAAGGGTCTGGCTGCTCCTTTTAATATGAGCCATCAATTCAATACCAAGTACAAGGTTCCGAGACGACACCTGGAAATTGTCCGATTGGCCGAAAAAGTTACATCTGAAAAACCAAAATGTCAGACTCTCTGGGTGTTTTACAGCACAGCATCTTCATTGCTTTTTGTGCGTCCTGTCAGGATGAACGTGCGTGCCTAATATGGTATTACACATTTCAAAAGGTGGTGCGTTATATGTGCTATTAATACGGATTTTTATTTTCTACAGAGCGATTTCGAGCCCTAATTACATGTACAACATAGGTTTACCTGGCAGATGTATTTTTTAATTTGTGGCATGCATCGGTTACATCTTTTTGTTTTTAAAGAAGACCTAACATGCAAAACCGCCTTTTCTTACCTACAGGTACTTGTTTTTCTGTATTTGGGCTCTGCCCCAAAAATGTGAACTCACCAATGGAGTCAGTGCGGAGATATTTATAAAACAATCTTGCCTTCTTTCATACTTCCTCCAAACGAGCTGTTTGGAATTTGACCAATTTATGACAATTTTCCAACATATGACATCAGCGGATTATCCAGATATGGTAAAGTTTTACCCGAAGATCAATGCCCGGGGCCTCTCTTGTAGTCAATAAGTTCCTCCTTTTTCCTCTATTCTCATTGTGGGGCAGATTGGCTCGTACATGCACATGAATCCTACGCTGTCGCCATGTTATTCAACCAATCTTGCTCATATTTTACTTACAAACGCACGCACGCACGCACGCACGCACGCACGCACGCACGCACGCACGCACGCACGCACGCACGCACGCACGCACGCACGCACGCACGCACGCACACACACACACACACACACACACACACACACACACACACACACACACACACACACACACACACACACACACACACATTCTTGTATTTGTTACCTTCTTGAGACCTCTGAAAAATGCCTTACCCTTTCTATTATATACAGATTTGTATTCACAACATTAATAATATATACATACTATGCAAATATAAAAAAGCTTGTTGTGAAAAATGAGTTGGAATTTCACAAGAAAAAGGTCACAATTTCACAAGGAAAACTTAACACTTTTGGCAGTATTATAATAAAAGTCGTCATTTTACTCAACGCAAGTCAAAATTTTACAAGAAAACTTTAAAATGTTGGCAATTTTATAATAATAATTGGAATTTTACTTTGAAAAATTATGGCAAAAGTCATAATTTTACTCAAGAAATGTCACTGTTTTACAAGAACAACATAAAACTGGCAATATTGTGATAAAATTCAGAATTTTATATGACAAATGTCACCATTTTGCAATGAAAAGTAATAATTTTACATAAAAAAGTAATAATTTTATGAGAAAATATTGCAATATTAAAGAAACAGAATGAGAAATGTTTCTAAATTTTATAAGAAAAAAGTTGACACATTGTGAAAAAAGACTGCTATTAGTTCATTTTTTGTTTGTAATTGTTTTTTAATCTTCATTCTTTACTTCACGTTATTACAGTATGCCTCTATAAACATATTTATTGAATTTTTTTAAATCAATGGTTATTAATATGTTGACCAGAGGGGGAGCACTTTTAAAACCAACACACAGTCAATTTGAAAACATTCTCTATTAGATGCAATGGTTTTCTGTATTGGGACCATGATTTCGGTCCTAACTTGTTCACCGGTCCTCATATGGAAGGTACTTTTCCTTGTTGTCTCAAGAAGGGTGGAAATACAAGAACACACACACACACACACACGCTTGTTGGTCCCAGCAAAGTGTGTACCACATTTTGTGGTGATTTTGCAAAACCCCATAAAGTTACCGTACATGTTTTTTTCAAGCGGGTTGAGTAACTTATTGTCCATCCAACCTTTGTGGTTTCCAATGTGGCATATATTTGTCTGAAAAATACCAGCACAGGCAACACATTGGAGGTGCACATTTTGACAAATGTTTACCCTTTTATGTGCAGTAGTTCAGCAGTAGAAGACTCACATATACATGATGCAATACCTATAAAAACATACCACTGTGTGAAAGTAGCCCCTTCCTGTTCCCCCTACATATAGGGCATCTTCAAAGGGAGTACAGCGGTACCTCAACTTACACGCTTAATTGGTTCTGTGACGGAGCGCTTAACTTGAAACACTTGTATCTCAAATCATTGTCTCCATTGAAATCTGTAAGATGCAGAGATGGCAAGCTTGATGCAGGAAAACATGACTTTTAATGTCAAAAATTAAATGCAGGAAAACAAAAATCAGGAATCAGGAACCAGGCAAACAGGAATTAGGAACCAGGAAACAGGAACCAGGGAACAGCTCACAATACTCCAGCACTGACTAGAGGGCGAGGCAGGTATAAATAGCAGCCGGTTGATTAACACCAGGCGTGGCCAGGCTGCCAATCAGCCGCAGGTGAGGGGAAACAACGCTCAGGGAGACAAGCAGGAAACTGAACCAAAATAAGAGCGCTGACAGGAAATAAAACACAAACACAAAGGAAAAACTAAAACATAACCAACCTGTCAGTGACAAGCCTGACAAAATCAATTTAATTGATGCTTAGCCCCGCCAAAACAATTGTAACATGCTTTTTTAGAAAAAAGTAACTTTTAGATAGTATTGTATAAAAACAATACAATAGAATATACTACTAACAACTACAGTAGTTTTATGAAGTAATGTAAAAATAATGTACAGTATTCAGTTCACCTTAGGGAGTGGACTTCTATGGTATCTTCTTCCAGTTGCTTCTCCGTCAAACACACCATGAGCAGCTTCTCCATATTTTTATGGATGGACGTCCACCATTTGGATATTATTTTAACATTCTTGGCTGGCGTCAGAGTCACTCTGCTTCAGATTGGGGCAGACCAGCAGTGATACACTCCAATTGCTTTGCCAAGTCGGTCATGTTTTTGATTAGATTAGATTAGTTTATTTTAATGGGGACAATGCAATTTCATAAAACACATGACTACACATGGTTAAACAAAAGCCAGAATTAGCCAGAAGGCTAGTTTTCATCTGTAGTCCCCTGGCCATAATGTAAAAAATGCAGTAAAATTACAATTACAAAAAAAAAAAAAATAGAAAGAGAGAGACAAAGAAAAAAAGCACACAATTTATATACAATATGATAAAAAATTAAATACAACATCACATCATAACATTTATCTTAGCATCAAAACAGGCTCAGCTTTTAGGCTGTAGGCTTTGATAAGCCACATTTTCCATTTTTTGGTGAAGGCCTTGTAAATTGTGACCAGTTTAACCACCTCAGGTACTGTTTTTTATTCAATATATATAATCCACTTCTTCCCAGCGCTGTCCTTCAGAATCCCTTTCCATCTCTCGCTATAAGCTATCAATGAGTAAGACCAGATGTTTTGGGCGGCTCTTACGGGGTCCACTGTTGTCATTTGCTTGTAACTCAAATTTTTGCTCACAACTTAAATCAGCAAAATTATCTCAAACACCAATGTATTTAGTTACAGCGGTTAGCTTTTCTTTAAACATTGTGATTACTGTACGTCACCTTAGGATCTTCTTTCATTTTTTTTCCCCCATTTATTTCAGGCAATGACATTAAAAAAAAGTACAAAATTGACAACATAATAATATAAATTAATATAGTGTAATGTATAATAATAATAATAATAATAATACCTGGGATTTATATAGCGCTTTTCTAAGTACCCAAAGTCGCTTTACATGTTTTTCTGAACCCATCAATCATTCACACCTGGTGGTGGTAAGCTACTTTCGTAGCCACAGCTGCCCTGTATTTTATGTAATGCATAATTGTCCAGTTTTGCCTGAAAGGGAGTGGGAAGAAGATAATTTATTTAATCCCACCCCCAGTTCTCCATTCAGTGATTATTCACATGAGTTTCACTCTTACTTTGTTCAAGGATTATAATACAGATGATGTATCATAGTGGCATTACCACAGGTAACAATAATTATTACGCTGTAACAATAATTTGTATCAACAATGTAGGAATAATGAATATGCCAACAATGGTAATAGACAACAAAGCAATAATAGTAATAGACAACATAGCAATAACAGTAATAGACAACATAGCAATAATGGTAATAGACAACATAGCAATAATGGTAAGGAAACATTGAGCACATGTTAACACTTTGAGACAGAGTACAGCAGCAGGTCAAATTAAAGACCCTCATCTCTATATTTGAACCAGACCCCATGTTTGTATAATAGTTTAAATTGATTAATAGTTTGGCATTGCTTGTATTGTAAGTCCAGTTTGTTCCATAGTTTTACTCCGCATACAGACAAACAAAAACATTTACGAGTGGTTTGAGCTCTCGGCAATAAGAAATATCCAAAGCCTCTCAAGTTATGAGCCTGCACTCGTCTTATAAAAAAACGTTGTAGATTAGGTGGCAATAATTTGTTAAATGCTTTATATAAGATTATTAATGTATTATATTTAACAAGGTCATCAAATTTGAGCAACTTTGATTGCATAAACAGATTATGAGTATGTTCTAAATAACCAACGTTGTGAATGATCCGCACTGCTCTTTTCTGTAATATGATCAGAGGATGAATTGTGTTGTGGTAAGTATTCCCCCATACTTCAACACAGTATGTATAGTATGGGAGTACCAAGGTGCAGTATAGAGTACGGAGTGCATTTTCATTGAGGTGTAGTTTTGCTTTGTTTATAATTGAGAGGCTTTTGCAGACTTTGACTCTGTGAAGTCAACCAGCTTCCCAGAATTGAACTGTGAATTTTCAATTGTCGATGCCAACAGGAACTTTTTGTATCCCTCAGTCATATCTCGTGACATTATAATTATCTTTTTATCAGCAGCGGATGACACATCAGCATGACAAACATTAGGCGGTATTTTGTCAACGTGAGTCTTTACCCGTGGCAAGCTCTCCTACCTACGCCACACTGTGTATTTGACGGTGTATTTTCCTCGAGCAGCACTTGCTCACCTTCTCCCTCCAGGATGGGGAAGTGCAGAACGTGGAGGAGGCCCAGTCCCGCCTCCTCTTCCTCGCTGAAAGTGACAAGCTGTGGAGCCAACAGATGCTGCTGGATGTCGGACCAGATGCTGTTTATCTGAGAGACATACAAACCAAAGTAAGTCGTTGGAATTAAAGGTACAATATGGCAAAGTGAGATTGATTGCGTCACCTCATGCAGGAGGAGATAGAACAGTACTCCTTCGACTCCATCTTCCGCTGCGAGGCCGTCAACTCGGAGGAACTCTTCCCGTCCCTCCTCCTCCTGGTGAGCCAAAGCGCTAGTGAGAAGAAACCGGACATTCTCTACTTCAGCTGTGAGCCGGTCAAGGTAAGCTCCGATAAAACCTCACCTCATAAATGCAAAGTGTCTTTAAACGTGGACTTTTTTTTTCCGTTCTTGCAGGCGGAGGTCATCTGTGACAACATCACACAGGCCGTTTCCAAGTTTACCAAGACCAAACAGACCATTCAGGATCCAATCAGGTACAGTCGACGTCACAACATTGTCTGGGGGGGGGAAAGAATAATAAGTAACTTCAAAATAAATGGCATGTGTATTAAGTAATACATAACATTCATTATCACCAATAGGTGATTGCATTATGTACCGCCTATGTGTCAAAGTCTGGCCCGAGAATGAATTATCTATGGCTCCATCCATACATCCATTTTCTTCCGCTTATCCGAGGTCGGGTCACGGGGGCAGCAGCCTAAGCAGGGAAGCCCATACTTCCCTCTCCCCAGCCACTTCGTCCAGCTCCTCCCGGGGGATCCCGAGGCGTTCCCAGGCCAGCCGGGAGACATAGTCTTCCCAACGTTTCCTGGGTCTTCCCCGTGGCCTCCTACCGGTCGGACGTGCCCTAAACACCTCCCTAGGGAGGCGATCGAGTGGTATCCTGATCAGATGCCCGAACCACCTCATCTGGCTCCTCTCGATGTGGAGGAGCAGCGGATTTACTTCGAGCTCCTCCCGGATGGCAGAGCTTCTCACCCTATCTCTAAGGGAGAGGAAACTCATTTCGGCCGTTTGTACCCGTGATCTTGTCCTTTCGGCATAACCCAAAGCTCATGACCATAGGTGAGGATGGGAACGTAGATTGACCGGTAAATTGAAAGCTTTGCCTTCCGGCTGATCTATGGCTCCCGGGATGATATTTGATTAGTATTAGAACCGGCTCGCAGGCCACAGCTACCTGCTGCTCTTTTGCACGCACCAATACTGCATCAGTGTTGGCGCTAGGAACTTGATGGGGACCCCGTTTTGAAAACAATTGATAAATGTATGCATTATCCTGTTATATCTCACATTCTATATTGTGTTTTGAAAAAAGGTTGTCATAAACATTACTTAATTCAAATAATACAAAAGAAAACAACATTTTATGCCTATGTAAATGTATCCAGTTATAAACATTCATTCACTTTCTTCTTTCCTTCATGGATTTAAACTTTACAGCTGCCGGTATTTTTTTCCATATTTTTATTGTAATATTTTCAGAATGTGTTTGTTCTATTTTTGGCCAAAGTAAGACAAAGAAAACAATCTGAAGTTGTCTTTATTTTTTAGTTTTAATGCCATGATTTTAATAGTCCGGCCCGCGTGTGCACAGATTTTCCTCCATGTGGCCCCTAAGCTAAAATGAGTTTGACTCCCCCGATGTACAAAATAGGATCAATTATGTCCCAATATGCTTTTTTAAAATATATTATTAATATTTATTCATTTCTTTTAACACCTTCCTTTATCTGACACAGGGTGTGAACTTAATACAAACATTTAAAAAGTTAGAGTGTGAATGAATGGTTAGTAAAAAAAACATAAAGAACGGGTAGTATCAAATATAAGTTTTCCGTGTTTCTTTTCAAATATGTTGAATTGTGCAAATGTAACCACTTAGGGCACGTTCAAAAACATTCAAATCGTGACTCTTATTTATTCCAATTCATGATTTTGAAAAATTGATTAAAAAGAAATGTTCAAAATAAAAATAAACTTTTTTTTCAATGACTCCATTTTTTTACAGCCATCTCCACGCTTATCCGCTGCGCTTACACATCAATTTAAAACAAATGTTTGATTCCTAAGAATCAATTAAAAAATATATGTTTTTCTGCCATCTCTGCAGTTACTCGCTGCGCTTATAGGTCAAATGTCTTTTTTATTTTATTTTTATTACTAATTGTTAAAACGTCGCTTTTAGGCCATCTCCGTGCTTACTCACTCCGCGTATAGCAGTGGCCCCCAACCTTTGTAGCTGGGGACCAGCCAACGCTTGAAAATTTGTCCCACGGACCGGGGGGGGGGGGTGGATTTTTTTTTTCATAAACAAATACAATCATGTGTGCTTACGGACTGTATCCCTGCAGACTGTATTGATCTATATTGTGTTTTTTATGTTGATTTAATAAAAAAATTAAAAAAAAAAAAATTTCTTGCGCTGCCAATCGGTCCACGGACCGGTACCGGGCCGCGGCCCGGTGGTTGGGGACCACTGGCGTATAGGACACACGTCAATTTTTTTTATTTTTAAGAATCAATTTTAAAAATACCTTTTCTGTCCATCTCCATGCTTACTCACTGAGCATATGTCATAGGTCAGCAGCCAAGTGGAGCTTTTGAAACCTGTAACCTGTTGTGCAAAGTTTTTATTATCATTTTCATACCAAATCTCATGTTGTGAGAATCGGTTTGAATCAAGAATTATTGAATTTTAGAATTAATTCTGAATGGAATCATTACCCCAATAATTGGAATTGAATTGAATCATGATTTGTTGTAAGATTATTATCTCTAGTAACCATATGATGTTCATTAATGTAACTTGTTGACATATCTAAAAACAAATACATCCTAACCAATCTTTGCCGTAACACTATACGGCAAAAGAAGCATGGGATTTCTGCCAAACTGTCAAAGGTAAATACAATATTAGAAGTTAGAATTAAATGTATTTTAATCAATTAATTTTAATCATTATTTTTATTCATAAAATTTAATATTTATATCTTATTTTAATACAAATTAATTTTATTTAAGACATTCACTTATAATAACACAAGACGGCAAACGAAGCATGGGATTTTTGCTAAACTGAAAGGTAAAGATAATATTGAAGAAGTTAGAATTTTATGTATTTTTAATCATAAAATTAATTTAATATTATTATTATTTCAATACAAATACATTGAAGACATTTAATCATGATAATACAGCGATTATAATAACTCCACGGCCCAAAAGCTGTCAGGAAAGGTAAATATAACATTGAAAAAGTTAGAATACCATACCATACCAACTTTATTTATAAAGCCCTTTAAAAACAAGTGCAGTTGAAAAACAAAGGGCTGTACACCAGAAAGAAATAGAGGCAAAGGACAGACTAAAAAATAACATTTAAAACAGAAATAAAAATACACATTGAAAAAGCAAATGCAAATTACCCTAAGAACATTTTGTTAGATAAAAAACAGTTTAAAAGTTAAACAGTTAAAAAGCATAAAAGCTAAAAACAGTTTAAAGTCTCATGCTGGGTTAAAAGCCAGTGAATAAAAATGGGGTTTAACAAGGGTCTTAAAAATAGCCAAAGAAGGGGCCTGTCTCACATAGAGAGGGAGATCGTTCCAGAGTTTGGGATCCGCAAGGCTCTGTCCCCTCTGAGCTTGCACTTTGGTTTGGGTACCTCCAGGATCAGCTGATCAGCTGACCTGAGGGACCGGGTGGGGGCATAGAGGTGGAGCAGCTCAGACAGGTACGGTGGGGCAAGACCACGTAAGGATTTAAAAACGAGTAAAATAATTTTAAAATGGACTCTAAAAGACACAGGCAGCCAGTGGAGGGAGGCTAAAACAGGAGTAATGTGAGAATTAAATGTATTTTAACCATTCTTAATAAAAAAAAGAAATATTTTCAATTTGATTTCAATAATATGGCAAATATAACACTATATGGCAAAAGAAGCATTGAATAAATCAGATTCTATTTGAATCATTAATGTTATTCATAACATAATTTTTTTTATGGACAAATTCATTGTATGTAAGACATTCAATTATAATATTTATTTTTAAATGATAGACACGTGTATGTATCAGTTATTTAAAAAAAACCCCGAATGTTCACTCGATTATGGACTTCTTAACATTGTACAGTCTGAGCCCTAATAGTTACGGTAGTTTAACGCTGAAAAATAGGTTATAGTTTGGTTATTGATTACATAGTCTTTAATTAAAATATTTAAATATTATATTATATAACATTATATTATTCTGATTTTTAAAAAAAAATCATTTGACAGCACTAATTACTGTATAATAACTATTATATGCATTAATTCTTATACATAAGTAAACTAAACACAAATTCAAACAAGCAAAAGCTTTATAAGGAACAAATGAACAAAAAAGTGTAATTATTTTTTATTTATTATTGAAAATAAAAGCATGTAGGACTTGAAATATCCATACACTATATTATCATATCCCCAGATAGGGGATAGGTTGATTGGCAACCCTAAATTGTCCCTAGTGTGTGAATGTGAGTGTGAATGTTGTCTATCTATCTGTGTTGGCCCTGTGATGAGGTGGCGACTTGTCCAGGGTGTACCCCGCCTTCCGCCCAAATGCAGCTGAGATAGGCTCCAGCACCCCCTGCCACCCCGAAAGGGACAAGCGGTAGAAAATGGATGGATATATTATCATATACAATTATTTTAACAGCATATTTTAATGCACTTTTTAGACACCTTTATGGTACTAAAATAACTGCTTCATCATGACAAACTAAAACAAATGATCAATGTGATCTTCTTTAAAAAATATTTATTGTAATGGCTCTCATGAGGTGTACCTAATGTTGTGGCTACACCATATTCTTTGGGGTCAGTGAAACCCAAACAAAACAAGCCACCACCTCTCAACCAGTTTGCTTTCCGCCTTTCCGTGTCACCATTATGCTGAACCAAAGGGCGCCACAGTCACTAGTGTGTGTGTGTGTGTGTGTGTGTGTGTGTGTGTGTGTGTGTGTGTGTGTGTGTGTGTGTGTGTGTGAGGGAAAGAGAGAGCAGTGTAAACAGCTGACAGAGATCAAACCTGTTGTACCGGTTTGCACATAACTTGAGAAGGTGTGACAGAGACAAGTTGACCATTGTGGCAAAAAGGCAGAGAAGGAGCAGCAGGCGGGATGACCTCGGAATAGTGAAGGGCTGGCGTTTGGATACGGCTTACCTGCTTTTTAGGTGTTTTCAAGGAGCTGGGGAGGGAGCGTTGACGGGGTAAGATGAGACACATTACTTCCTGCTTGGGAGTCATTCAGAGAATGAATGCATGAGGACGGTTATGGCGTTAAGACACTTTCGTACTTTATTGTGTGTGTGTTGTGTTGACTTACAGTGCTGATTAAGCAGGCTATTGCTGCTGTTGAAAAGCCGTCTCTTCTTCCCAAAGGTATTCCCACGGTGGCGCAGATATGATTGACCCCTATGGAATTCCAAACCCACCTATTCCACATGCTCCCAATGCCCCGCCAACCAACCCCCCACCCTACCCTGGACGTAGAGGTAGAGGAAACCCCTACTTTGTCTTTTTCACCCTTGTGCAAGCTTAAAATCGACTATACACGCTTACTCTTAGGATCCAAAAAAAGGGACCCATTCATAAAAGTCAGCAATAAATCAATGCTTGAAATCTTTGAACAAATTCTGAGCTATCTATTAATGTGAAGTTTTTATAATTGTTTTGTTTTATGACCTTTTTGTCAAAAAAATGTTAAATATGCAATATTCCTCAAATGAGTTGTAGAGTGGAATATTTGAGGTTGTGTAATCACAGCCTTCGGTAGGTCAATAATTTGTTATGACAACATTGATTTTGATACAATAGACAGGTAGACAAAAAAGATTATTTTTACAATGGCGAGCTGCAGGCAAGATTTGGTTGAGTTCACACGAGCCTTACATGAATATCTGCCATGTTATATATAATTGGCCAAGATCATTTTCTTTGCATTTCAGTGGTTTCAAAGCTGTTGATCTCATTTACGCTTACCAAAGCTCTGAGAAAGATTATGCAAATGGTGGTGACAATTACACCAAAACAATATTTTCTTGTTTTTCAGTCGGCAAGATGAAAATCTATTTGGTTTTCCTGGAAGAAGCATGGTTATATACCAGGATTACAGTCTGTTAAAAATAGCAGTTATGATGGGAGTCAATAGGGCTGTGAAGAGTTCTTTAGAAAAAAGTGTGTATACGTTGCAATAAACATATAAAAACACAATTTTATTCAAGAAAGCGAGATTTCAGACCGCTAACCTTCAAACTGAACAATCATATCACATAAGGAATTTTGGGCCCTAGAGTTGCAAAAGGGTTAATACTAAATCAATTGTACTAATCATTCATCAATTCTCTTACCAGCAAACGGAGGCCCCGACGTCACCTTACTCCGAGCCGAGAGAGAAGTGGTACGCTATCTTCTCACGCGCTATCAGTCACGATACAAGCATTCTAAAAAAAGAGCTCTCCCTCCTTTAGTGCATCCTCAACCACTGTTTCGACGACATCGAGAACTTCATGTCCAAGCTGCAGCAGACGGCCGAGGCCGCCGTCGTGCTCAAATCGAGGAACAAGAAGAAGAAAAGCAAAACGAGCGCAGAAGGTAAGCTGGAGGTGAAGACACAGAGTGGAAAAGTGGATAATCGTGTGTGTTGTTGGTTTCAATAGAGGACCTACTCACCATCAGGGCCAGGCCTCCGCCTGAGCAGGAGTTCATTGATATCTTCCAGAAGTTGAAATATTGCTTCAGCCTGCTGGTTTGTACAAGAAGATGACATTATATTTTGTTTTGTTTGCTGGAATAAAGTACACGCGTTGTCTACTTCTAGGCTCGTTTGAAATCAGCCATATCCAATCCTTCATCAGAAGAGCTCGTCCATCATGTCTTCAAACCTCTGGATATGGTCAGTTTTTAACTTATTGATATTATGCCTCACTCTTAATAAATCCTGATATACAGTCGTCCCTCTTTTATCGCTGATCAGGCCGCGATAAATTAATTTCCATGTCGTAGGAAGTAATTATAAATCTAATATTTTCATATATGGAACATAAAAAAATGGTTTGCGACCCTCTAAATAGCTTTCTTGACATGAACGAACACCCTTCAGTCACTTTTACACTCTTTTAATCCAACATAGTGATGCTTCCTGAGGCTGAGCCAATCAGTGGCCACAATACTGAACAGCGCGCTCTGATTGGTTTGGTCTCGTCTAGCGTCCAATACTACTGTAGTATTGATATTTTTAGTTTATTCAGCTATTTTTAGGTTTGAAAATGTTTAATTTAGACTCCAATTTTTTAAAATGTTTTAGAAAAAAATTCTATAAAACTGCAATGTGGTGAAGCCACAATATTTGAAGTGTGATGTGGCGAGGGACAACTTTAGTATCCTAAAATACAAATATTGTCTATAATAATCACATAGTATTACCATATTTACAGCACTGGTAAATGGACAATAATCGTTCTATGTTTATTGCTGTCAATTAGAATTAGACTTCCTTTTATTGTCATTCAAATTTGAACTTAACAGTACAGATAAGAACAAAATTTCGTTGCATTAGCTCGTTGTGGTGCAGGATAAAAGAGCAATAAGGTGCAGATATTAATTAATAGATTACTGTACAGATAAATATATTGCACTTTTGCATATGCATCCAATTGCAAAGTAGTTGCTTCCAGGCCTGACTGTGCTAAAATAATATATGCAAAGTAGGAATTATGAATCTAATATTTTCATTGTTAGAGCATAACAAAGCTGTTTATGCCCATCTAAACATGTTTATTAACATATTTAGAGCCCTCTCGATATGAAATAACACCGACATAGTCAGTTTTGAACTTGTTAAAATCAAATTTCGCAGACATAATAATAGAAAATTAGACATTATGATTGTACTCACTTTAGGAGCCATGGGCTCATCAAGTGTTAAACACGTGAAGTATTAATATTTGTAGTTCATTTAGCTTGAAAATGCTTAATTTGAAGGCCAAAAATCCACAGTAGAGTAAAGATGACAGTAATATTACATTTAATTAATAATGTTAAAATAATTTGATAAACTCCTGGGTCAAAAACAAAAAGATGCTTGGAATAATGAAGAAACTTTTTCCCAAGGTCTTTACGGCACTTTGTCTTACTTTTTTTGTGTGTTTTATTAAGTCCAAGCGGAAATTCTGTCATGAATTTGAACGAAAATAGCACTGAGAATCATAATTGTAATTGCCAAGAATGTTAAACGCACAAGGAACGTGATTTACTGCTCTCACTCTGCAGTGTACACTACAGGGTGTATACGCGTTAGGTAAAGATGTCGTGTTTACACGAATGTGCTTATTTCCACCAAGGGTCACGCGCAGCACTTCAACATTTGGTTACAATATTAGTCATATTTCAAAATCAGCTTTGAAGTGCACTTGTCTTTCTCTATATGGGTGTGTTTCATTTCTTCATACCCGCGTCCCAGCCTTTTCTTTTATCTGTCATTCATGAACCCAGCAACCATTTTATTATACGTGTTTTCAAAAGGCAATCCTATAGAAATTGAACTTAGATAGTTTAGAGTAGTCTGTATACAGCTTTTAAAGTGTGTGTCGGAAAACTGTCATTATTCCCTGAACGAGGGGATCGTGTTCTTTTTCAGTATGTTACAGTACATGTTTGAATTAATTCATGTTTTTTATATTTTAATGAACCGCAGCTCCCCTGTGTCAGCAGCACTCATGCAGCCCCAGGCCAAGACAGTACCACCACTATGTATGACTGCTAGACAATAATGAGTGTGTGTTGACTCATTTTCAATGGATAGTAAATATATACTACTATACAAGCTGTACACTGACTACTCTAATGTAGATCAAAGTTTCATTCCTCAAGCACTGTTCTTTGAGAGCCAAATGGTTTCTGGGTGGTGAAATGTGTACTCACTTTTTGTGAGATGACAAATGTTAACTTTGTGAGACAAGGGCGTGTGTGAAGAGTGGATTTGTCTTATCTGGGTGTGTGTGCAGATGGTGAAGACAACAGGGGGGCCAGCACTCGGGGCCTCCGTGTCCAGCCCCGCCCTGACTACGGCTGCCGTGTCCCTGCTACAAGACAACCTGAACGTGGAGGAGAGGCAACTGTGGACGTCGCTGGGTCCCAACTGGACGCATGCTCGGTCAGTAGCGGCCATCACTTGTTTGTTATGACATGTTGTTAAGATAAGTCTTTACCATTTCTACAGAAGTGAAGTAAAACTGCACTTTTTCATACGTACCTTATTTGGCCAAACAGAATGACAACAATGATCTCTCTGGTAGTTTCAGATCGGTGTATATTTATAAAGCTTTTATTTTAACAAAAAAAATAGTTTTAAATACATAAAGCAGTCTTTAATAGGTAACAGTAATTTGTTTTCTTATTGTTAATAACTATTACTATTGTTACTAGTAGTATTTTCAACCCAATGGCTGTATGTCTTAAATTGTTTTCAAATACAGTTTTTTTCAGCTTTTATTTTTTCCCCCGATCTTATAAAACATTTTTCTTGTTTAATTTGGTATATTTGAGCACATTGAAAAGCGCTATTTAAAATTGTATGTATTATAATTATTATTATTATTTTTTTTTTTGCATTGTGAAATGTTTAAATAAAAGAAAATTTATATAGATTAGAAAATTATTATTTTATTGTATTTGCCAATAAAACTGGGATATTTACATCTAACTGACGCTTCAAAATAATAAGCATACAAACTTTTTTATTTTCTTTAAGTGAAGTGAATTATATTTATGTGGCGCTTTTTCTCTCGTGACTCAAAGCGCTTTACATTAAGAAACCCGTTATTTACATTTAAACTACATTTACTCAAGTGTGAGTGGCACTAGAAGCAAAGTGGGTGAAGTGTCTTGCCCAAGGACACAACAGCAGGATGGCGAAAGTTGGATTTGTACTAGGAATTATCAAGATTCCAGCTGGCTGCGCTACCATCTGAGCTACGCCGCCCTGAATTTTACATCTGTGCTTTCAGCTTGGAGCTAAGGGAGTGTGAAAAATTGTTTGAAAAATACAAATTTATTTTAGCCTTTTTTTTATATTAAACTAAAGTATTTAAAATATATGTTTTCTTATTTTATCAAAATTGTTCCTTTTTTATTCGGCATCTTTGAACACTTAGAAAAGTGCTATTGTAAATGCAATGTATTATTACAACAAATGTTATTATTGTGCAATACTGTGAGATGTTTAAATAAAATCTAATTCAAATACATTTAGATATTTACATCCAACTATTACTCCAAAATAGCAGACTTATAAACTGTTCTTAAATATTTTTTTAAATATTTATTTTAACATCTGTGCTTTCAGCTCGGAGCTGAGAGGACCCATAGCGCCCTACACCCCAGTGTTCCTCGATGGCTGGAAGCCAGAGACGTTCAGGGCGGACGGGCAGGTTTGGGAGGATCCGGTCGAGTCACAGCACAAACATGAAGCCCTCCGAGTCAAACAAGAGGTATGCCTGGTAAAGTTATGCACATTGTGAGCGAGTTACTCAAAATATGACAACTGTGTAGTGTATACAAAGGCGAGGACATTTTAAGTGGTAGATAATATTTGATAAATCTTGCATGGGTGTTCTTATTTGCAAAAGGATGAGTCATACTGGAATTGTACCACTTATGTTTGTGAATAAGTAGTTTCAAATTATTTATTTATCCTACTTATACTCCAAGTTAAAGCAATTTGTTTTCCCTCTGCCTTATAAAGGTGCATACAGTGGCAGGCTTCTTAACCCATACTGTGCTGTTATCACAGTTTGCATTATTTATTTATTTTAAGATTAAAACCAATTGAACTTGTTGCTTTCCAACGAAAAACTACTGCATGTATCTTCAAACATATCCTGAAAATTGTGAAGTAATTTTTTATATCAACCAAAAATGTGTTTCAAAACAAAATAACACAAAATATACACACCTAACAGTAGTTCAAGTGCAATTTTTTTAATTTTATTTTTTTAGATCTTTTAGTCGGAAATGAGAAAAAAAAGTGTGTTTTATCACATAAGGATATTTGCTACGCTCATTGTGTTTACATTGTGGAAATGATTCATATATCTGTGGTTGTCAAACTTTTTTCTCCAAGTACCACCTTACAAAACACTTGGCTGTCCAAGTACCACCATAATGATTTAACATTCAAATGTAGTCGTGTAGTTGGCCTAAATATTCATGAAAAACAAGGCAGAGATTTTATTTAACAAGTATATTTGATATTTTTGACCGCTGTAACATTACACACAATTTGAACAGTAACACTGTTCGAGTTTGAGTTTATTTCGAACATGCATGCATACAACATGATACATCACATTTTCCAGTTTCAACATGTTCGAAAAGGAGTAGGAAGAAGCAGAGCTTAATTAATCCTAGCCCCTTTTTTTTTTTTTTTTTTTACATAGCAGTTGCTAAAACTTTAGTTCACTTCCTGTTCTCAATTTATTCACAATATACTCCATAAGTAATACATTTATAAATGTTGTTTATGTACACATTGAACGATTTTGGTCCCAGTATTGATCCCTGGGGTACACCACAGGATATATTTAGCTCTGTAGACGTTTGTTTACCTATCTTCACGCATTGCTTCCTGTTGGTTAAGTCACTTCTTACCCATTTCAAAACCCGCCCTCAAATGCAATACTGTCTAATTTGTTTATCAAAATATTAGGATTAACTGTGTCAAAAATGTTTTTGTTGCATCCATAAACATTGCAGCAGCACACTGTTTACTATAATCTATTGCGTTGGTAATCAGTAATTTTGATTGATGAATTGTTAGAATTAGAATACATTTTTAAAAACTTGAACACCCCTACTAATTGTTGATTTTAGGATTATTTTTACACAAATATCATTTAACAACTTTGGTCTTTTAAACCTGATAGTTTATAATCTTGCTAACATGAATGGGGTTTACCCATCTCTTACTGACCTCAGTGTGTGTGTGTGTGTTGACAGCAACAAGCCCAGCCTCCTGACAACCACATGAATGATGAAACGTAAGTCCACTTCAAAAGAACCTACTGTATAGTTATAAAATATACATTTAATCAAATATTTTAACTGGTGGCTTCCACACAGAGACAGCCAAGGACATTCTCATGAAGCTGCAAAAGTCTACAGCTGCAGTTACGACTTCAACGCCAGGAACAACACTGAGCTATCCGTGCAACAAGGCGATACGCTCGAGGTACAACTGATGCTTCTTCACTCACCAAAAGGTTCAATTTCCTGTCTGAAGGGTACCATTTCCTGTTTGCCTGCCAGGTGCTGGAGTCCTCCAAACGCTGGTGGAAGTGTCGCAATCGCTTCAACCAGGTGGGCTTTGTTCCCTTCAACATCCTGGAGCCCGCGGCTCACGTAGAGAGTCCCGTCACCAGCATCAGGCCGCACTCTGTGAGACACACAAACACGCCTGTTAGTCTCAGTGTGTCACAGATGACTTGCTGAGTTCCCACGTTCTTTTGCTGCAGGCTCCAGGCCCGCCTCCCCTCCCCAAGACCTTCACCAGCGTGCCACCGAGCCCACCTAGTCTGCCACAGAACCCTGCTCTCTCACGGCCACACAGCCAGTCCGCCTATAACCAGCAAGCACCGGCAGTAGAAGACGACAAAGGTACACATGAAGGACGCTGGCTTGGGCTTCAAGACTCAGATTTAAAAAAAATATATGTATATTCACACTTTCAACGAGGGTGTGTTCCTAATATTTTCTGCATGATGTAATTACTGTAACAGTTGAAATCATGTGTCAAACTCACGGCCCAGGGGCCAGATTTTGGATTAATTTTATGTGGCCCACCCCATCATTTAAAGTGCCACATCACATCATTTAAAATGGACCACCATCTCATTCAATGTGGTCCGTCACATCATTTAATGTGGTCCGTCACGTCACTTAAGTTGGTTCGTCACGACATTTAATGTGGTCTGCTACATCATTTGAAGTGTCCCACCATGTCATTCAATGTGGTCCGCCACATCATTTAACTTGGCCTACCATGTCATTCAATGTGGTCTGCAGTATAATTTAAAATGGCCCGCCATATTATTTAATGTGGTCTGTCACATCACCTAATGTGGTCCGGCAGAACATTTAAAGTGGGCCATATTATTAATGTTGTTCGCCACATTATTTAAAGTGGCCCGCTATATCATTCAATTTGGTCCGCCACAACATTTGAAGTGGCCCACCATGTCATTCAATGTGGTCCCCCACAACATTTAAAGGAGCCGAACACATCATGTAAAGTGGTTCATCACATTTGACGTGTCATTCAATGTGTTCCGCCATATCATTTAATGTGGTTCGTCACATCACTTGATGTTGCCCGCCACATCATTTAATGTGGTATGCTATATCAATTGAAGCGTCCTTCTATGTCATTTAATGTGGTCCACCATGTCAGTCAATGTGGTCTGCCACATCATTTAATGTAGCCCGTCAACATAATTTAAATTGGCCCACCATGTCATTCAATGTGGTCCGCCACAACATTTAAAGTGGCCGCCCATCTCATTTAATGTGGCCCGCCGTATAATTTAACGTGGTCCGCATGTCACCTAAAGTGGCCCGCCATGTCATTCCATATGGTACTCCACATCATTTAATGTTGATTGCCACATCATTTAACGTGGTCTGCTACATAATTTAAAGTGGCCCACCATGGTCAGTCAATGTGGTCTGCCATATCATTTAATGTGTCCCGCCACATTTTTTAAAGTGACCCAACATGTCATTCAATGTGGTCTGCCACATTTAAAGTGGCCGATCATGTCATTTAACGTAGTTTGCCACATTATTTGATGTGGCCCATGTCATTCAATGTGCCCCGCCATATCATTTAATGTGATCCGTCACATCACCTAAAGTGGCCCACCATGTCATTCAATATGGTACCCCACATCACTTAATGTTGTTTGCCTAATCATTTAATGTGGTCTGCTATATCATTTGGAAATGTCCTTCTATGTCATTTAAATTGGCCCACCATGTCATTCAATGTTGTCCGCCACAACATTTTAAAGTGGCCATCTGAGGGCAGTCATAATTGCGAAGTGGCTCTCAATAAAAACGGGTTTGACACACCTGGTTTAAATGATTCGATATTGTTTGTTATAAGAAAAATATTGATATTCTAATTAAACAGTGTATAGCGGTGCTACTATAACCTATAATATAACCTATAACCTTTCCGTGTTGAAGAGCTAAGTTTGTACAATGTTAAGAACATAATTACTGGTATTGCTGTAATGACTGTATCATTTTGTTTGTTACAAAAAATATTTAAATATTCTAATTAAATAGTGTATATAGTCTAATTGTAACCTATTTTACCATGTTAAATTAAATGAACTATTAGGAGTTGGATTAGGAACTTCATTACCGGTATTACTGTTGTATCAATATTAGTGCTGTCATTTGAAGAATTTTTGGATCAGATTTATCACACTTTCTAATTGTGATTAATCATGATTTTAAAGTTAAAGTACCACTGATAATCACACACACACTGGTGTGGTGAAATTACCCTCTGCATTTGACCCATCCCCATGTTCCACCCCCTGGGAGGTGAGGGGAGCAGTGAGCCGTAGCGGTGGCAGCGCTCGGGAATCATTTTGGTGATTTATTTATCACAGCAAATTACTTGCATGCTTAATTTGAATTAACTTGAAAAAAATACCCCGGTATTTTGACACAAATGCAATGTCATACACAAACATAAAAACAATGTTTTACTAAATATAGTACGTAAAAATAGAGTATTTTAAATATTACACACACGGTCCCCTTTTTGTTTGATTTTCTGTAAAAACGGCATTCAATAACCAGCCTGGCAATCTTCCGCCTTCTTATCAAGTATCAAGGCCGTAATGTAGGCGGGATGGCATTCTTTTTTATAGTGTATAATTTCATTTCTTCTAGTTAAATTCTCCACATATTAATCGTTTTCAGTTATGATGGTGAATGACGAGCTGCTCCAGAGGCTGACCAACGGAAAGGCCATCAACAGCAAACCTCTGGTCATCCCTCGATCCACGGAGACCTCCCTTCCTCTCAACTACCACTCCAACTCAGAGGAGGTGATGCAGTGGCTCCGAGGGAAAGGCTTCAGTGACCCGTGAGTCAAACCTTTGATACATTAATAAAGAGTCATAATGAAAGTACTTTTTCCAGACGGAGCCTATGAAAAACAAGACTGTACACTGTGGCTATTAAGTGCAGGGAAGACAAAATCCTGCCAGAGGGCGCTGTTTTTTATTGTCGTTAACAAGTATTTTATTTTTCATACACAAAAGGTGTGCGGCCTAATTTCGGTCTTTATTATAATTATTTGACTCCGTAAGGCCCTCCACACCACCCTAAACCTAATGTCGCCGCCCCACATACACACACTTGTATGTTTATATGCACTAAAAAAAAACAATTACTCACTTAATTGAAACTAGCTTTTTAAAGCATACGTATAAACCTGATTTGTTTCCGTTTACAATACTTTATAATGTAAGGTAGAGATTATAGCTGATTCATTAAAGATTACCATCAGTGGATAATATTACATGATCATTATTGTGACTTATATACTAGGGGTCTTAAAAACTTAGTGACACCTCTGTTTCAAACTTTAATCAAGGGTACTTAAACGCACCACAGTTATGTACTTTGAAATGCAAAAGTGAAACATAGACTTAACTTTGTCTGATGCTGCCACATTATTTTTCTTTCTTTGATCAACTCATCCTGGGTCCCAAATGGAGGCGCTGTGTGTGAATGCATAAATGTGAGCTTTGATGACGTTATGACGTCTGTGTTGAGTGAAGAGTGAAGTGTTCTATGCTGAGTTTCCCACTACCAGATGGAATGAACTATTTAGCGTTTTGAAAGGGGGTATAGATTGTTTTATATATTCCTAATTTGATTCAAACAACATTATTTGACAGCTATATGGATTTTATCTCAAATTATATGACGTCTTTTGTAATTGACGGACTTAAATGAAAGAAAATAAATATCTGTATACACACACATACTTTATGTGTGTGTGCATATATATATTTAAGTGTATGTGTGTCTGTGTGTGTGTGTATATACATGTATGTATGTATGTGTATATAGTGGGTATGGAAAGTATTCAGACCCCTTTGAATCCCCCCCCCCCTTTGTTTCATTGCAGCCATTTGCTCAAATCAAAAGAGTTCATGTTACTGCTAATTAATGTACTGTACACTCAGCGCCCCATCTAAACAAGAAAACATAGAAATGTAGACATTTTTGCAAATTTAATAAATATAAATTTTTGGTCACCTCCCTGACAAAGATTAAGATGAATGCAGCAATGTACAGAGACATCCTGGATGAAAACCAACCCTTTCCCATCCAACCTGATGTAGCTTGAGATGTGCTGCAAAGAGGAATGGGTGAAACTGCCCAAAGATAGGTGTGCCAAGCTTGTGGCATCGTATTTAAAAAGACTTGAAGCTGTAATTGCTGCCAAAGGTGCATCAACAAAGTATTGAGCAAATGGTCTGAATACTTACGTACTTCTGATTTTTGAGTTTGAGATGGTGTGCTGAGTGAACAGAAATAAAATGGAACTTTTTTTATTGTAGCAAATGGCTGCAAAGAAACAAAGAGTCAACAATTTAAAGGGGTCTGAATACTTTTCCTACCCACTGTATGTATGTGTGTATACAATACAGGCCAAAAGTTTGGACACACCTTCTCATTCACAACACAACTGATGGTCCCAACCCAATTGATAAAGCAAGAAATTCCACTAATCAACCCTGATAAGGCACACATGTGAAGTGAAAACCATTTCAAATGACTACCTCTTGAAGCTCATCAAGAGAATGCCAAGAGTGTGCAAAGCAGTAATCAGAGCAAAGGGTGGCTATTTTGAAGAAACTAGAATATAAATATATATCCATCCATTTTCTACCGCTTGTCCCTTTGGAGTGCAGCAAATATTTTATATATATATATATATATATATATATATATATATATATATATATATATATATATATATATATATATATCCATCTTCTTCCGCTTATCCGAGGTCGGGTCGCGGGGACAGCAGCCTAAGCAGGGAAACCCAGACTTCCCTCTCCCCAGCCACTTCGTCCAGCTCTTCCCGGGGGATCCCGAGGCGTTCCCAGGCCAGCCGGAAGACAGTCTTCCCAAAGTGTCCTGGGTCTTCCCCGTGGCCTCCTACCGGTCGGACGTGCCCTAAACACCTCCCTAGGGAGGCGTTCGGGTGGCATCCTGACCAGATGCCCGAACCACCTCAACTGGCTCCTCTCGATGTGGAGGAGCAGCGGCTTTACTTTGAGCTCCCCCCGGATGGCAGAGCTTCTCACCCTATCTCTAAGGGAGAGCCCCGCCACCCGGCGGAGGAAACTCATTTCGGCCGCTTGTACCCGTGATCTTGTCCTTTTGGTCATAACTCAAAGCTCATGACCATAGGTGAGGATGGGAACGTAGATCGACCGGTAAATTGAGAGCTTTGCCTTCCGGCTCAGCTCCTTCTTCACCACAACGGATCGATACAGCGTCCGCATTACTGAAGACGCCGCACCGATCCGCCTGTCGATCTCACGATCCACTCTTCCCTCACTCGTGAACAAGACTCCAAGGTACTTGAACTCCTCCACTTGGGGCAGGGTCTCCTCCGCAACCCGGAGATGGCACTCCACCCTTTTCCGGGCGAGAACCATGGACTCGGACTTGGAGGTGCTGATTCTCATCCCAGTCGCTTCACACTCAACTGCGAACCGATCCAGCGAGAGCTAAAGATCCTGGCCAGATGAAGCCATCAGGACCAAAAGCAGAGACCTAATCCTGCAGCCACCAAACCAGATCCCCTCAACGCCTTGACTGCGCCTAGAAATTCTGTCCATAAAAGTTATGAACAGAATCGGTGACAAAGGGCAGCCTTGGCGGAGTCCAACCCTCACTGGAAACGTGTCCGACTTACTGCCAGCAATGCGGACCACACTCTGGCACTGATCATACAGGGAGCGGACCGCCACAATCAGACAGTCCGATACCCCATACTCTCTGAGCACTCCCCACAGGACTTCCCGAGGGACACGGTCGAATACCTTCTCCAAGTCCACAAAACACATGTAGACTGGTTGGGCAAACTCCCATGCACCCTCAAGGACCCTGCCGAGAGTATAGAGCTCGTCCACAGTTCCACGACCAGGACGAAAACCACACTGTTCCTCCTGAATCCGAGGTTCGACTATCCGGCGTAGCCTCCTCTCCAGCACACCCGAATAGACCTTACCGGGAAGGCTGAGGAGTGTGATCCCACGATAGTTAGAACACACCCTCCGGTTCCCCTTCTTAAAGAGAGGAACCACTGCCACTCTGCCAATACAGAGGTGTATATATATATATATAGGGAATAAGCGGTAGAAAATGGATGGATGGATGGATATATATATATCAGTGGTTCTTAACCTCTGCGATGAGGTGGCGACTTGTCCTGGGTGTACCCCGCCTTCCGCCCGATTGTAGCTGAGATAGGCTCCAGCGCCCCCCCGCGACCCCGAAGGGAAAAAGCGGTGGCAAATGGATGGATGGTTCTTAACCTTGTTGGAGGTACCGAACCCCACCAATTTCATATGCGCATTCACCAAACCCTTCTTTAGTGAAAATTTTTTTAAAAAAAATTTCAAATTCAAGACAAAGTTATATGTTTTTGGTAAGACTTTAGTATGGGGAACATATTCTAAGTAACAAATATTTAATTTAGAGTTATTTGGACACTAGGGGAACATATTCTAAGTAATAAAGACTTAATTTAGAGTTATTTGGTTAGGGTCAGGGTTAGAGTGTTAGGGTTATAATAAGGCCATGCCGAATAAGGCATTAATAAGTACTTAATAATGACTAGTTAAGAGCCAATATGTTACTATTTTGCATGTTAATAAGCAACTAATTAATGGTGAATATGTTCCCCATACTAAAGTGTTACCATGTTTTTTTACTAGTGCATGAAATGAACCGTGCATGAACATCACCTTGTTCAAACAACAAAACCAACACAGTGCATAAACTCACAACAAATTACACACCTGCAAACCAGTCAGCTGTTGCCGTATCCGTAATACGCCGATAGGGAGAAGTTTGTATTTACACGATGAGTCGGGTGTGTTTTGACCTCCGCCGAACCCGAGCCCGACTCACCGAACCCCTAGGGTTCGATCGAACCCAGGTTAAGAACCACTGATATATATATATATATATATATATATATATATATATATATATATATATATATACACACACACATGAATGTATATAATATAGTCAATCTTAAGGTGAAGAAATACTGTGTATGTGTCTAAAAAAACTTCCTAAATTGAACACAACTTAAAATGTTTAAACCAAATTTCCCATTAGTAGTAATATTTTTACAATTACATTTTGTTAGCATTTTATTATCTTCTTCTATCGTTAACTTTTTTCACCATATACAGAAAAATTTAGGATAGTGTGGGGGCACTTTAATACATTTTATACAATAAAAATGCCAAAACCAATCCAATATAGGTCGATATGTTTTATAGGTGACAAATAGTGTATTTGATTAGGAATGAATGTCGTTGTTACAATAATGTAGTTTAAATCACACAATAAGGTGACTACTGTAATGGTGTGTAATATTTATAGGGCTTAACGTGAACAACGAGGTTATTATAAGCTTCCATTGTACTAATTCACCTGTGGCGTGTTCCTTCCAGGACGGTCACATGTTTGGGAGTCCTGACAGGTGCTCAGCTGTTCTCCCTCAACAAGGAGGAGCTGCGTAGCGTTATTCCAGAGGAAGGCGCTCGAGTATACAGCCAACTGGCGGTGCAGCGATCTCTGCTGGAGGTAATTTGATAATGCCTGCCCCTTTTCGTGGCCTCCTATCAGTCCTAATGGTGCCCTCTTGCTTCCTGTCTGCAGGATGCTCGAAGGGCCACGGAGCTGGAAGCAGTCATGGAGAAACAGAAAATGAAGGTGGATCTGAAAATAGAGAGCAGCACATTGTGAGATGTGTCATAGATGGACTATATAGCAATATAATATATACATACCTGAAAAGAACAGATCATTTTGCAAGTCTTCATTTTTGGCAGTGTAAGAATTGTATTTATTGCAAAAAAGCACAGTTCTCTTAGGTCTTACTGTGAAGTCCACAGTAACATGGACTAGATAAACTATAACATTCTCTATTAATTTAACAACGCCTCAAGCAATGAATGACCAAAATGCATTAAAGACTTTATTATGGGTTAATTTATTTTTGTCAATGAATCCAAGTGGAACAAGATGGCATCCTCACATTATATGTAAAGCGATGTACCTCACACACAAACATTACAGTCGGTTTGCATTTCAACACGAAGCAGTTCCAGTGTGTCAAAAAATTATGTCTCGCTTTCTGCTTCACATGCCAACTCAAAAGCCATATCCTCTAAACGTTTGTATTAACTTTAAATCAACTGGCAAAAAAATAGAACACTTAAATAGTTCCAACAACATTAACACTCCTCCTTAACTACTTACTGGAAGAAAAAACATACCTGACATGATGAAACTTATAACTTGAATTGTTTCATATTGGGGCTCATAAACTCAGAGAGTGCATTGATCAAACAGTACACAAAATAAAATAAAAAGATGCAATCTACCAGCAGAAATGTGTTTCACACTCAAGACCATCCAAATTCCAATGTAGGATTCTGCATAAGATGACAAAACAATATTAAAAAAGCAGACCAAATGTAATTTTTCTATTGGCGTGGCGGTTTATTGAATAAAGGTCTACCAAATTACAAAGATGTATACTGCAAGATCTGCAACCAGGCTGAAGAATGCATCATGATAAGCGGTGTCTTGATAAAAAGTAATTAAAGAAAAAGAAAAGCCAAGTCTATGGAGACTATAAGGAACAGTCTGTGGCTTGGAAATGGACAAATGGGGGAAGAACACACAATGGTGTGTGTGGGAGGATGAATGGACGTTTGGGTCTTCACAGGTTTTCTCTGTCGTCGGCTCTGCGAGAGTCCGACCTGCCGTTCACGCCGTCCCGTCGATCATGCTCCCGTGACTTGTCTCTAGACGAGCGCTCTCCGTCTCTGGAGGACCTGGTTCACAAGGACACAGAGTGGAGAATGTCAATACTTTGCCCAGGACAACTTAGTCCTGTGTTAGAAATTCCCCAAACACATTTTAAAACCACAATTTCATGATGCCAAACTCATCTGGCAACTTTTATGTTACGGTCATTAAGCAAACACTAAAACCTCAGAGAGAAAAATAATAAATGGAAATGGAAATAGAATTTATTGCAAAGTAAGACAATGGTGCAGACAGATCTGTCCATGTTGCTCAGTACAACATAAAAAAACAGAACAAGTAAAAAAGTGCACAAGAAAGTGGTCTTTATGTACTTTATGTACCTACCAGGTACAAGCAGCAATCTTGTTGTCTAACACTCATAAAGGTTTATCTCAAATTAACTTTACCCAATGAAGTGCTTCAAATCTTTTTAAACTCTTATTACTTTAAGGGGTCCTTTTCTTACCTATTGGTACCTAGTTTTTGTGTATTTTGGATCAGCCTAAGCCCCGAAAACATTAAACCATGGAGGCATTGCGGAGATATTTATAAAATGTTTGCCTTTCTTCATACTTCCTCCAAACGCGCTGTTTGGAATTTGTCTAATTTGTGACGTTTTTCCCCAGGTGTGACGTCAGCGGATATCTCCATATATTGTAGAAATTTACCTGAAGAGCTTTGCGTGAGTGCACCAGTGAGCCTGGTTACATGCACATTTCCAAACGTTTTTTTGGTCCCCTGCTGTTCAGTTTTCCCTCGGGAAAAAGGTTTGCACTGCACATGTAAACGTGTGAAATCAACCGTTCTGGGCCCCAGTCTATGTGCGGATGAACCGTTTTGGACTGCTGGTGAACGCCTGTCCACAACCGTTTAATCACGCATGTATACACTCGAGAACTATTTACTCTGATGTCGGACGGAACGTCATCACGTTTACGGTGTTACGTCTAGTGACACTTCAAAAGCGGGGCGGGAGAGACATGAGAACGAGGAAGAAGGAGAAATACAAACAAACAGCATGGCGAGCTAAAGTCGGCATTACTGGTGTGACGAGGAGACTACGGTCTGCCTTAGCATTCTAAAAGAACTTAACATTATGGCGAGTATAGATGGAAAAAAGCACAGGAATGGTGGCATTTATAAAAAAGCCTGTGAAGACTTGTGCGATGCTGGTTATGTTTGGACAACCGAGCAGGTTAAGTATCGTTGGAAGACGCTCAAGACGGCATACTATAAGGCTAAAAAACTGTTTTCTGCTAGTGACCCCTACTTCACAATTGGAAAACTGACCTCCGAGGGAAAACTGAACAGCAGGGGACCAAAAACGTTTGGAAATGCCCATGTAACCGCTGTCAATGTAGTCCGACACTGAAGTCAATAAGCGCTTTATTTTTCTTTCTCCTCTTGTTGCGGGGCAGACTGGCTCGTACATGTACATGCATCCTCTGCTGTTGCCATTTCTAATACACAGTAACTTATAGTTCAGGGTTTCCCCTTAATGTATTTGAAATCTTCAAAATTTTGGGTTGTTTTACGTTAAAATAAAGTAAAATAATGTATTGTAGCGTCCAGAAGAAGACACACAGTCTGACGCTTGACCGCAGACAGCGATCTTCAAAATTTAAGATGACAGTGGTTACTTTTAAGGAGAGAAAGGTTCCCAGCAGCGCCAATCAAGTGTGACGTCAGGCTCTCTGCAGTTCGCTTTTCATGGAGATGGAGCGATAGAAATAATGAGTCTCCGTACACGAGTACAGTCTCCAATAACACCAGAAATAGATGCTAGATTTGTTGCCCATTGTTTTTAATAAAGAAAGAGTGACTTAAAGGATTGGAGAAATCTCGAGAAAAAAAAACTCATTCATTGTACAATAAACAGCAACAATTCAAAAATAGAGCAAAATAATAGTATGTAAGAAAAATATATTTTAATACTATAATAACATTTGTTTTTAAATGTATGTACATATACAATTTTTTTTTGCCTTTTTAGAGAAAATATATGCATCATGTCACTCCCGGGGGAAACCCTGGCAAACTTAAATCCTTCAGACTTCATATGGAAGCGCTAAAAACCACAACATGATGATGGGGAGAAGACGCAGTTGAAATGGAGGCACGTAGTAAGACCGCCCAAAAAACAGCGCATCCTTAAGAGATGATCAGACTACATGTTATGTAGACCACAGGGAAATATTTTAAATGCAGAACAAAAATTGTAATATGACCCATTTAAATCATTCCTTGTACTTCCAAGCCTTCGTGATAGCGACAGTTTGACCCAGGAATTGACTAAATCAATTTACATTATTTACAAGTACAAACAAATGAGCGGTGCCTTTAAACACAATATTTGGCCTCAGATGTTCCACTTTATCACATTTAACCAAATATTAGTTGACCTGGCTTTTTCCTAGACCAGTTTTTGGAAAACTAGTATATTTTGTCCACTTTGTGGTATGTAAAAATACCTGGGACACAAATCTAAGACATTTCTTATATTGAAGTCAGCAACATGTCACTACTACTTATTTTCTGATACATTTCTGTTTAATCTAAGGCAGTGGTTCTCAACCTTTTTTCAGTGATGTACCACCTGTGAATTTTTTTTTAATTCAAGTACCCCCTAATCAGAGCAAAGCATTTTTGGTTGAAAAAAAGAGATGAAGTAAAATACAGCACTATGTCATCAGTTTCTGATTCATGAAATTGTATAACAGTGCAAAATATTGCTAATTTGTAGTGGTCTTTCTTGAACTATTTGGAAAAAAAGATATAAAAATAACTAAAAACTTGTTGAAAAATAAACAAGTGATTCGATTATAAATAAAGATTTCTACACATAGAAGTAATCATCAACTTAAAGTGCCCTCTTTGGGGATTGTAATAGAGATCCATCTGGATTAATGAACTTAATTATAAACAAACACAAAAAAAGAAATATTTACATCAATATTTATGGAACATGTCCACAAAAAAATCTAGCTGTCAACACTGAATATTGCATTGTCGCATTTCTTTTCACAGTTCTTTTTGATAGACATTTTAGTGGGGGTCAAACCATCATTGCATGGGGGAAACTCTGGGTTTATGGTAATGAATGAAATAGGCTACTTGATTTGATGTTCAGTTTATGAACTTACATTCATATTTTGTTGAAGTATTATTCAATAAATATATTTATAAAGGATTTTTGAATTGTTGCTATTTTTAGAATATTTAAAAAAAATCTCACGTACCCCTTGGCATAGCTTCAAGTACCCCCAGGGGTACGCGTACCCCCATTTGAGAACCACTGATCTAAGGCATAAGTATTGTGATATAACAATGATGGTTAAAACATAGTTATGAAGAACGTGAGCATTAAATAAATGTCTTGCTGATGAAAGTAAAAGTGTGTACTTATGTCTGGAGCTTTGCTCATGACTGTGACGGTGTCCTCGGCTGCGGGAGCGGGACCGGCTGCGATGTCGCCTCTTCCTCTCCTTGGACCGGGAGCGTGAGCGACGCTTGTCTCGTGATGTGGAGCGAGAGCGGCGCCTCCTTCGGTCACGAGAACCTGACCTAAAAATAAAAGACGTGGTTCAGTTCAGAGGGACATTTGAGCTGAACAAATTGCAAATAGGACAAACAAAGTTCTGACTGTACCTTTTAGGCTCTCTGCTGCGGGATCTCGTCCTGTAAGAATAATAGACTTTAAAATAATGAACATACACATGTGCACCATTAGGATTTAATTAAGAGCACTCACCTTTTTTTCATCTTTTCCTCTTTCTCCCTTTCTTCACGTCTCTTCAGGCGGTCCTGGTTGCGTTGCTCTTGCTTGTCGACAACCGTTTTCTAATAAAGAGAATTGAAATCTTATATTCTTTAACTAAAAAAAAAATCATATTATCATACAGTATATCGTAATAATCATTTCAGAATTTTTTTTTACATCTGCATGCTGTCTGTGCCTTATAATTAAGTATTTTAGTACATAAAACCCAGGAAAAAAATAATTTGTCTTCATGGTGGTCAACCCCTCCAGATCCAATCACAGGATATAGAGAAAGGAAGGGTGAGCAGAGCCCACGAAGGAGCTTCCTCATTAGCTGACGCGATATAAAGTGAAGCGCGTGCACGGTGCAAACTTGTTTGCAATAAAGCATGGCTGCCGAACACCCACCCGGAAAGATTGCAACCTGCGCTTGCTAGTAAAAAGTTAAAGTTAAAGTTAAAGTACCAATGATTGGCACACACACACTAGGTGTGGTGAAATGTGTCCTCTGCATTTGACCCACCCCCTTGGGGAGCAGTGGGCAGCAGCGGCGCCGCGCCCGGGAATCATTTTGGTGATTTAACCCCCAATTCCAACCCTTGATGCTGAGTACCAAGCAGGGAGGTAATGGGTCCCATTTTTATAGTCTTTGGTATGACTCGGCTGGGATTTGAACTCCAACCTACCGATCTCAGGGCGGACACTCTAACCACTGGGTACAGCATATATTTCTAAAAAACCCAAAAAGAGGAAATCAGAAGAAGAAAAGAAAGACGATGTACGTCTAAAAAACCCAAAAAGAGCCAAAACTTGAATAAATATTGGTCCGGCGTACTCAAGATGGAGGGCATTCTGGGCCAGTCCTGTGCTAACTTTGGAAGCGCAAGTGACTGTTTTCCTTCTCGACAAGTAATCTGTGTTCCAATTTCCTATATTTTGTGTATCCTTTTGCGTGGCGACGTGTGTTACCGATAGTGTGCACCAAAATAGGAACTAGGGGATCCTTTGATGCAACTTCAGACTGCCAACCTATGCGTGTGCACGTACAGCTCTCGTCCGCAATTTTGGCCACGCCTAGAAAGTAGGAGACTAGGAGGGACTATCAGAAAAGTGCGCAGAGTGGGGCGCGGGATTTACAGTTATAATTCTGCCTGGTGACACAAGATTCAAGTACTCTAGCTTTAAGACAAGTCTCTAGGGTTCACAGTAAAGGACTGTCGAGTTCTTCCCGCAAACCTTTAGTTGGTCCAGTTTCTCTCTGATTAGGATGAAGCCAAGGTGGAGCTTCCCGCCAAAATGGTCGGCCAAACGGCGGTCGTTGTCATGGAGACCCAGATAGGCAGAGCACACCTCACAAACGCGCAGTTTCTGCTGCTGGAAACTGGAGGCAGGCATGGAGTTTCTGTATTCCTCCTAAAAAAACACACAAACCAGTCATCATGAAGTCTAAACACCTTTTAGGATGCTTTTTTTAAGTGTGTGCTTCAGCCTCACCTCTGCATCCTTCTTCCTACTGCGGACCTTCTCCACTTCCTGCAGAACCTTCTGAGATTCGTCCACGTTTCCTTCTGCTCCGAGTTGCTCTGCCTTGGCGAGGAGCTTTCCGATTTCCTCGTTCAGCTCGTGGACCTTCTCTGCCTGCAGCACACATCACATGTTCTTTTTCACCCAAAGAGCAAAAAACAGCTCTTTTGTTATGTATTGTTTATAACAAACCTTTGCTGCTACTTCAGCACTTATCTCTTCTTGAGTCTCAGCCAGGCGTTTCTTGGCCAGCTCTGTTCTGCGGTCACAGTCGGCGATAAATGACTCCAAGTGATCAACCGCCTTCAAACACAACACAAAACAAAGCGATTAATTATTAGATCAGGTAGTAGCTTGACATAAAATATGAAGTCCTGTGTTAAAACAGTGCATTGCAGATTCTGTCACCTGTTCTGCATTTGCATTAACTTGTATTGCCAAATCACTTACGTCAAGCTCAAAAAAGAGGTCTTTCTCCTTGGAGGCGATTTCATAGTCGGCTCGAAGCGCCAGGTCATGGATCTTGGTGCAGTCTCCCAGGTCCATGCGCTACAAGCAAAACAAACAATTTTTATTCAGTGAGTTTAGTTGAGTGGAGTATCTATACAGCCTAAACTGCAGACATTTAACAGTTTTGTAGATACCGCCGTATTTCTGTTTCAAAGTCTTCACAATAATGTTGTGACGGTATCAAACCAAAACTTAGATTGTAGTTTTGTTCTGGCACTTTAGCTTTGGCCAAGTCTGAAAATAAACTATATCTTCCAGAATCCTCTGCGCCGCACAAGACCGACAAGGTGGGGCTGTGGAAAACCATAAGCAGGAAGTGAAGTGTTTGTAGTAGATAAGAAAATATTTTGTTTTCGGGTTAGATGTACCCCGAGGGAACCCACGCAGTCACGTGGGTTCCCTCGGGGCACTCCGGCTTCATCCCACCTCCAAAGACATGCACCTGGGGATAGGTTGATTGGCGACACTAAATTGGCCCTAGTGAATGAATGTGAGTGTGAATGTTGTCTGTCTATCTGTGTTGGCCCTGTGATGAGGTGGCGACTTGTCCAGGGTGTACACCGCCTTCCGCCCAAATGCAGCTGAAATAGGCTCCAGCCCCCCCCCGCGACACCGAACGGGACAAGCGGAAAAAAATGGATGGATGGATGAATCAAAACCTTTTGAGTTATGTTGCTGACAAACAGATAAACAAATCCTAATTTTTTTTTTAAAAAAATAAAAAAATAAAAATAGTACCGCATTTTTCAGACTATAAGTCGCAGTTTTTTTCATAGTTTGGCTGGGGGTGCGACTTATACTCAGGAGCGACTTATGTGTGAAATTATTAACACATTGCCGTAAAATATCAAATAATATTATTTAGCTCATTCACGTAAGAGACTAGACGTACAAGATTTCATCGGATTTAGCGATTAGGAGTGACAGATTGTTTGGTAAACGTATAGCACAGGGGTAGGGAACCTAAGGCTCTAGAGCCAGATGTGGCTCTTTTGATGACTGCATCTGGCTCTAAGATAAATCTTAGCTGACATTACTTAACAGGATAAGTACTGAATAATTCCGCTGGTAATCACAGTGTTAAAAATAACGTTCAAAATATAAAACATTCTCATGCATTTTAATCCATCCATCCGTTTTCTACCGCACCTGTTCAAGAAGTCGCATTAATGGTAAGGAGTATTTTATTTATTATTGGTTAGCTTCAGTATAACAATGTTATTAAAAAGAATGAGAGACTTATTATACTCTAAAAATGTTGGTCTTACTTAAAGGCCTACTGAAATGATGGATAGCAGATCCATTCTATGTGTCATACTTGATCATTTCGCGATATTGCCATATTTTTGCTGAAAGGATTTAGTAGAGAACATCGACGACAAAGTTCGCAACTTTTGATCGCTGATAAAAAAGCCTTGCCTGTACCGGAAGTAGCGTGACTTTACAGGCTGAAGGGCTCCTCACATTTCCCCATTGTTTACAATGCAGCGAGAGCGATTCGGACCGAGAAAGCGACGATTACCCCATTAATTTGAGCGAGGATGAAAGATTTGTGGATGAGGAACGTGAGAGTGAAGGACTAGAGTGCAGTGCAGGACGTATCTATTTTCTCTCTGACCGTAACTTAGGTACAAGGGTTCATTGGATTCCACACTTTCTCCTTTTTCTGTTGTGGATCACGGATTTGCATTTTAAACCACCTCGGATACTATATCCTCTTGAAAATGAGAGTCGAGAATGCGAAATGGACATTCACAGTGACTTTTATCTCCATGACAATACATCAGCGAAGCTCTTTAGCTACGGAGCTAACGTGATAGCATCGTGCTTAAATGCAGATAGAAACAAAAGAAATAAACCCCTGACTGGAAGGATAGACAGAAAATCAACAATACTATTAAACCATCGACATGTAACTACACGGTTAATGCTTTCCAGCCTGTCGAAGCTTAACAATGCTGTTGCTAACGACGCCATTGAAGCTAACTTAGCTACGGACCTCGACAGAGCTATGCTAAAAACATTAGCTATCCACTTACGCCAGCCAGCCCTCATCTGCTCATCAACACCCGTGCTCACCTGCGTTCCAGCGATCGACGGAGCGACGAAGGACTTCACCCGATCATAAATGCGGTCGGCGGCCCGGAGACGGAGGAAGTCAAGGTGAGGTCGGCGGCTAGCGCGTCTGCTATCCATCTCAAAGTCCTCCTGGTTGTGTTGCTGTAGTCCGCCGCTAATACACCGATCCTACCTACAGCTTTCTTCTTTGCAGTCTTCATTGTTCATTAAACAAATTGCAAAAGATTCACCAACACAGATGTCCAGAATACTGTGGAATTATGTGGTGAAAATAGAGCTTTTTGTATTGGATCCAATAGGGTCCGAATACTTCCATTCACTCCGTGACGTCACGCGCAAACGTCATCATACCGAGACGTTTTCAACCGGAAGTTTCGCGGGAAATTTAAAATTGCACTTTATAAGTTAACCCGGCCGTATTGGCATGTGTTGCAATGTTAAGATTTCATCATTGATATATAAACTATCAGACTGCGTGGTCGGTAGTAGTGGGTTTCAGTAGGCCTTTAAAAATGCACGCATTTAGTTGTATTCAGTGTTAAAAAAAATATTATATGGCTCTCACGGAAATACATTTTAAAATATTTGGCTTTCATGGCTCTCTCAGTCAAAAAGGTTCCCGACCCCTGGTATAGCATGTTCTATATGTTATAGTTATCTGAATGACTCTTACCATAATACAAACCCCATTTCCATATGAGTTGGGAAATTGTGTTAGATGTAAATATAAACGGAATACAATGATTTGCAAATCATTTTTAACCCATATTCAGTTGAATATGCTACAAAGACAACATATTTGATGTTCAAACTGATAAACATTTTTTTTTTTGCAAATAATCATTAACTTTAGAATATGATGACAGCAACACGTGACAAAGAAGTTGGGAAAGGTGGCAATGAATACTGATAAAGTTGAGGAATGCTCATCAAACACTTATTTGGAACATCCCACAGGTGAACAGGCAAATTGGGAACAGGTGGGTGCCATGATTGGGTATAAAAGTAGATTCCATGAAATGCTCAGTCATTCACAAACAAGGATGGGGCGAAGGTCAACACTTTGTCAACAAATGCGTGAGCAAATTGTTGAACAGTTTAAGAAAAACCTCTCAACCAGCTATTGCAAGGAATTTAGGGATTTCACCATCTACGGTCCGTAATATCATCAAAGGGTTCAGAGAATCTGGAGAAATCACTGCACGTAAGCAGCTAAGCCCGTGACCTTCGATCCCTCAGGCTATACTGCATCAACAAGCGACAGCAGTGTGTAAAGGATATCACCACATGTGCTCAGGAACACTTCAGAAACCCACTGTCAGTAACTACAGTTGGTCGCTACATCTGTAAGTGCAAGTTAAAACTCTCCTATGCAAGGCGAAAACCGTTTATCAACAACACCCAGAAACGCCGTCGGCTTTGCTGGGCCTGAGCTCATCTAAGATGGACTGATACAAAGTGGAAAAGTGTTCTGTGGTCTGACGAGTCCACATTTCAAATTGTTTTTGGAAACTGGACGTCGTGTCCTCCGGACCAAAGAGGAAAAGAACCGTCCGGATTGTTATAGGTGCAAAATTGAAAAGCCAGAATCTGTGATGGTATGGGGGTGTATGTGCCCAAGACATGGGTAACTTACACATCTGTGAAGGTGCCATTAATGCTGAAAGGTACATACAGGTTTTGGAGCAACATATGTTGCCATCCAAGCAACGTTACCATGGACGCCCCTGCTTATTTCAGCAAGACAATTCCAAGCCATGTGTTACATCAACGTGGCTTCATAGTAAAAGAGTGCGGGTACTAGACTGGCCTGCCTGTAGTCCAGACCTGTCTCCCATCGAAAATGTGTGGCGCATTATGAAGCCTAAAATACCACAACGGAGACCCGGGTGTTGAACAACTTAAGCTGTACATCAAGCAAGAATGGGAAAGAATTCCACCTGAGAAGCTTAAAAAATGTGTCTCCTCAGTTCCCAAACGTTTACCGAGTGTTGTTAAAAGGAAAGGCCATGTAACACAGTGGTGAACATGCCCTTTCCCAACTAATTTGGCACATGTTGCAGGCATGAAATTCTAAGTTAATTATTATTTGCAAAACAAAAAAAAAGTTTATGAGTTTGAACATCAAATATCCTATCTTTGTAGTGCATTCAATTGAATATGGGTTGAAAAGAATTTGCAAATCATTGTATTCCATTTATATTTACATCGAACACAATTTCCCAACTCATATGGAAACGGGATTTGTATGTTACATTAACATACCAGGCACGTTCTCAGTTGGTTATTTATGCGTCATATAACATACACTTTATTCAGCCTGTTGTTCACTATTCTCTATTTATTTTAAATTGCCTTTCAAATGTCTATTCTTGGTGTTGGGTTTTATCAAATAAATTTCCCCAAAAATGCGACTTATACTCCAGTGCTACTTATATATGTTTTTTTCCTTCTTTATTATGCATTTTTGGCCGGTGCGACTTATACTCCGGAGCGACTTATACTCCGAAAAATACGGTATGCGTTCTGCTAAGCAAAGCGCACCACTTTTGCCTCGAGCGTTTCCAAGACGACACAGCCAGCCATTCATGTCACAGCGCACGGACTTAAGTCACCAAAAATACTGTACATCGCGGGAAATCATTATGGCAGCTTTGAAAACGAGGATCTGTTCTCCAGCATTAATTTTGTCTCTTTCTGGACTATCTGAGCTAGCTGGACTGTGGAGTTCAAAGTGCTTGTGTGAAAAAGCCGCGGAGGATACGAGTAAACTGAAAAATTTCTTGATGAACCCCTTAATTCATCCATACATTTTCCAACGCTTGTCTCTCTGGATGTCGCAGGGGTGCTGGAGCGTACACCCTGGAGAAGTTGCCTCCTCCTTATAAACAGTCACCTAGAAAATATCTTTTAAGCCAGAAAAGGTATTTACATTATTAAAAGTTAAATAGTTATCTTTTCTGAGACACAGAATATTCCAGACTGATATATACATGTCTACTGTGGAGGACACTGCTTCTCAGAAATTAAAAGTTGAAAGACACTAAAGTGATCATTATTGTTTTACAATGGATGTTTACATTGTCACTTTAAAGACACTCAACTGCAAGTTTTATTTTATTTTTTTAATTATTTGCTGAAGTGGATGTTCCCGCACAATTCTTTACACTTAAAAATACATGTTTGTAGTATGATTAGAACATTATGTTTGTGATCAATTACAGTAATTGTGTTTATCCTAAATCATTTTCCACACTATGGCATTTATAAGCCTTTTTTTTTTTTTAACAGACACCACAATAATATCGTAACGCGGCCTTAATACCGTAATAACATCGTACTGTGAGATTTTCATACTGTTACATCCCTATGAACCACCACATGATTTTTGTATTATTGATTTATACTTCTGAAAGGGAAATATTTTTCCACCTTTGGACAGAGTGAACTGTACATGAGATCTTACCTAATGTGCAGTACATTATGTTCAAGGACATTATGTCTTTAATTCATGTCAGGTCACATAACATTAATGCAACCTGTGTTTTTATCTTTGCAAATACACACACATTGTATCTCATTTAGGTTCCGGAGAAAGACGTACCAAAAACAAGACAAAGCGAGAGTGGCCAAAGGTTTGCGTGTGCAACGCACATGCCAAATTAAGTTCCGTTTTTGATCCCTGCTAAGGGAAGGCTGCAAAATTAATATAAGCATGAGTAGGTCATCTATTTGAGAGACTGCGCCGAACTTTAGAGGACTCGGTTCATTTTGCCCAGCGCTGGTATTGTTATTGTTTGTATTTACCCAATTTTTGTAGATTGATTTGTTCAACTTTAAGTCTAGTCACCTTAGTATAAAAAGATCTGGGTAGACACTTCCCTCCTAAAGGGATGGTCCCAATCCTTCAATGTGAAATCCTAATAGAAGCACTTCAAACAAAGTTTGCAGCGTTACGAAAATGTTGTACTTTTTAATATTGATAACGGTGATGTGTAGAGGTGGGGGAAATAATCGTTTTTTAGATGCATCGCAATTCACACAAGGCCGATTGTAAAATCAATTAGTAAACGTCAATAATCGATTATTTATTTATCTCAGTGGCCTAGTGGTTAGAGTGTCCGCCCTGAGATCGGTAGGTTGGAGTTCAAATCCCAGCCGAGTCATACCAAAGACTATAAAAATGGGACCCATTACCTCCCTGCTTGGCACTCAGCATCAAGGGTTGGAATTGGGGGTTAATTCACCAAAATGATTCCCAGGCGCGGCGCCGCTGCTGCCCACTGCTCCCCAAGGGGATGGGTCAAATGCAGAGGACAAATTTCACCACACCTAGTGTGTGTGTGTGACAATCATTGGTACTTTAACTTTAATGCAGACAGTTCTAAAATTTGGCTGACCGCAGCGAGCCAACTCACCGAGACATCCAACCAGCTCCTTTTTATGTTAGGGCCCTTATGTTCTCGTTTTGCACACATTTCCATTCATTTAATAAAGGTAATGGAAATTAATTCAACTGTTTCTTATTACAAATGCACTGTTTTCAAAAGTTGCAAGTGATGAATGCTTATTTAGTGAAAAGAAAAGAAATGTAAAACTGCATCAACTTACATAAATTAACAATGCAATAATCGATTTTTAATCGAATCGTGGCTCCTGAATAGTAATCGTAATCGAATCGTGGGGTGCCCAAAGTTTCCCACCTCTGGTATGTGTCCTTAGAGCTCGTTTACATCTTGTCAATCAAAACGGTCAATTTTAAAGTGCAGGGTTTGATCTTGACATTAGTTTATTTCAAACATGCATAGTTACACTATGGTGCATCACATATTTCCAGTTTCCCATTAGAGCATGTTCAAAAAGGAGTAGGAGAAGCAGAGTTGATTTAATCCTACCCTTTTTCCGTTTTATAGCGACTGATTACGCGTTTGTTTACTTTTTGTTCTCAATCTGTAACACAAACAAATATAGAAATAATAAATAAATAATAAAGTTCTAATGAATAAATAGCTGTAAGGTGTAATTCACAATGAGATAAATAACTATCACCTTATTTGATAAGGTTCAAGATGTTTATCAGTATTATTATTCCTTGTACTTTGTAAATAATTTGAGTTTGAACAGCTTCTTAAACTGGATGACATTAGTACATTGCTTCTTTGCTTAATCCATTCCATAATTTAATCCCACATACTGTATATTTAAGGTTTGAAGATTAAAAAATGTAAAAATAAGTCTAGTTTAAATTAAGCCATTAACACTTTTTGAATGGTATTAAAACTACGTTTAGTAAAGATATACCAAGTGTGGGATCTAAAGTGCTGTTACAAACACACAATGTGAATAAAACAGTTACCAAACTATTTTCTAAGCATGTTTTATCCAGATTGACAGCTCACTTGATCCAAGGGCATACTCACACAAGGCCATTTGTACTGTGCTGACTTCCACCACGCTCTTCTGACCCTCACTCAAACTATGCATTCCAGTCACGGCCCATTTGCTTCTCCCATCACTTCTATCTGTCAGTCTAACTGCAATATCCCTGATTCAGTTGTGGACTGTTTACAGTCTTATAAGGAGTCATTCTAATTATATATTCTGCAAGGATGCTGCTGTCATGAATGTTTTGATAAACCAGCAATCACATGAATTGAATTTAAAAAATTATGTTCGCAGGGGAGTGAGCGTGCCTTAGGTTTGACTTTTGGATTGAGTCTTTGTATTATTCTATTAATAGTTGTGTTAGTTATCATTAAGAATCTGCATAGAGTGGTCACATTGGTCAATAAATGACACTGCGTGTGTGCATGGAATCAGGACCCTAGACCACCTCTTCCAGTTGTGCCAAAAGTGGTTCCGGGACACGTGATTTGAGTGTGCCCTTGTTTAGGTGCTAAGTGGGCCCAGGTACAATACGGTATGACTAATGTGAGTACACTCTAATATAGATGCAATACCACTTACTTTTGAAAAGGATCCCTACTTAAAGCAACAATCTTTAATTTATTTGACATTGCTACTTACAGTTCCGGACAAGATGTCGTGTGGACAGCAGTTGAGGAGGTGACTTTTGCAGACTCGATCATCCGTGAATTTGACCCTCTGCCGCGTTTCATCTCCTGAAACAGTCCAAAAGACATCCAATTAGACATATTTGTCAGTGGGGTGGTGAGGCGTTTACATATATGACTGCTATTGCACTGCATAATACAAGAATGTGTCGTATGTGTCACAATATCTGTATTTAAACAGTTTGAGCCCACTGTTTAAAACATCTTGTTGGTCATTAGCATGTCACAAGAGCATTACTAACTTTACTTTGCCTCTCTGTGTAAGTGAGAAGCTGAAGGCTCTCCATGGCCTCATTGTGTGACGCTTGTTGCTATTCTTGGTGGCAAACTTACCCCGGACTCAATGTCAGTATGACAATGACAGAGCTTAAACTCTCAGTATATCTTGTTTTAAAGGCTCAATAACCACCTTGCACATGTGTGAAGAAAGGCTTTGTTTTACATAGCATGTCAACACATAAGTGTCGTCCTTTTCTCCAGCCAAGCCATTTACAGACATGATACATTGACAGAAATTCAAAAAAAGCAAAAGTAGGTTTATACACACTGCGTTCTGCACCACATACTGTACCCTTCTGCATCTTCAAGCCCTCAGCAGCAGAATTTTAAACCCGCTGTGGGAAAGTAAAAATAGGAACAGATTTCTTGCCAAACCTGTGGTAAGAAGTTGGGAGTCATACAAGAGTCAGATCGAAAATGATGTGTGCAAAAATGTTTGTCTCGTCTGAAAACTGCCTGAAAAAATAACTGGTATGCTGAGATATGCTTGGTGTTCATTCAGCGCGACCAGACGTCTTAGCTCAAGCAGCTTAGCACTATTCGAAATTGAATTTGCCATTCAAGAAATGACCAATGTGTATATTAAAAAAAAACAAAAAAAAAAAACAGGCTACAATTACTTCCGAAAGGCAAACATATACTGTTTGGATATTCATCATAACAGCTTTAAAAATTATGTGTGACTCACGGCTCGATGAACATGAGGCTTTTCTGCAACTCCTTTGCAGATTGATGTAGGCTGGCAAAGATACACTGAACCTTAATGAATAAAATAAAGGGGCCACAATTGTTCAGTTTGTATGCAACATATGCATAGGAATTTACTGATTATCTTAACACACATACATACACCCACAAACTCACTCACACTTATAAGAATGATCCACTATAGGTAACTTAGGATGAACCTCTTTATATATATATATATATATTAAAAAAAAAAAAGGGCAGGGCAGCAATATTTTTTCCTGCCTAACTATTTTTTGCATGTTAATGTTTGCATCCAAATGACTAAAATATGTATTTTTTTTATATTGTATCTTTTTTTTTTACGTCGATTATGGTCCGCGATACACCTGCACAACTTAGGTCGACGTAAAACAGGAGCTTTGCCATACATGCAACAGTAAGCTTAAGCAAAGATAATAGTAGTTTTTGTTACAGCAATACACCTAAAGCATGTATTACTAATATACATTAGCATGTGCAAATAAATGTGTCAACTTAATACACATCAAACATGTATTACTAACATATATGCCGATGATGCTTTTAATTTTTTTTAAATAGATCGTAAAAATAAATGTATCTAGTGCAGCGTTTCCCCTAGACTGCCAAGATATCTGTGGCGGTGGGGGCGTGGTCAACATGATAGATTAATTTGCACAATTTGCTATGAGGATATGCTTTTATAAAAAGGCTCAAAATGTATACATACATTTTTTAAGTGTCTAGAGACTTTTAATTACTTTTTTATGGAAAACAACTAGCATCAAATCTAACATCTTCTTCTGGTGTTATTATAAAATGTACTCATTTTTAGAGACTCTTTATTGCTGTCCCTCGATGTCCCTGACGAAAGAGGCGAGCTGCAGCGAGCATGACGTCACACTTGCTTCGCGCTGTTGCTCCAGTTACACTTTTTCTTCTTAAAAACCGCCACTGTCCTCTTAATATTTGCACATTTTGTAGATGGCTGTCAGCGGGTATATCTAGGATGGAAAAAAATTACTTCCACATCGCAGACACGCTGACAACGCTCCAGACAATGATGCGCATTTTGTTTACATCCAGTTCCGGCAGCGCCGTTTTCGGCAAGTTTTTTTTTTTTTACGGTGGTTGAGTTTTCGGTACATCACTTGTCAATAGTGCGCAAGTAATAGGCTATATATATCAGTGTTTCCCACACATTCATTTATTTGTGGCGGCCCGCCACGAAAGAATTACGTCCGCCACAAATAGATTTTTTTTTTTTTGTCCTGTCCTGTCCAGCTTCTCAGGCAAATCATATAGTTGATGTAGATGCCCATATAGGCTGTTCAGATTTACTTTACAAAAGAGAAGTGTAGGATACTTCTCTTGTTGCCTTATTTGTATTTGACCACTACTGTTTTCTGTTTGTTACTGACTGTGGCAGGACACCTCTGCCTCTGTTTCACTTTATGTTGCTGGTAAATAATATGGTTGTAGTAGTAGGCTAAAGTTAAATTATTTAGTATGCAAATTAATGCATTTCTTGTTCAAGCCAGTGTAGACTATCTTAAATCTTTTGACATTACTACTGACAATAACGTCTAACTAACTGTGTCTTCGAACCTCCATTTGGACATCACTGTGTGGAGTTTTCTACGGGTACTCAAGTTTCCTCCCACATTCCAAAAATATGCATGTTAGTTCATTGGAAACTGTAAATTGTCCATAGATATGAATGTTAGTGTGAATGATTGTCTATCTTTGCCCTGCAATTGGCCATGGTAATTTGAGTTAGCTTGTCTAGGAGCGTTAGAGCTCAACCTTCATCCTGCATAATTGTATTGCTTTTATCAGTTTATTCCAAATTATATTATTAATCGAACATGATTCCTACATGTATGTGCACTTTGTGTATATGTAATGTGTTTTCTTTAATGTGATTAGTTTTACAGTGACTTCATTGTGAAGAATATCAACAAAACAGAGTTATTTTGTTCAATTTACCACACCCATAGAAGTATATAGTGGCAATCTAGGAGAAACCCAGAGTCCAACATTTTTTTCCACTGGAGGGCTGCACACTAAAAATAAAAGCATACAGGGGCCATTTTGATATTTTTCATTTTCAAAACCAATACAAGTATTTATTGTAACCATTAGGCCTAGCCTCAATTTTGGTAACTGTTAAAGGTCATTGAGACCCAAAATGGTCTTGGTCATTAAAGTGTTAGAAACAAATAGAAAAATGCTTAAATATTCATAGCTGAACTTCAGATCTAGTTTTTTTTTAGGTTCATGCACTTTTTGTAAAAACAAAACAGTTTTTTATGGCAAAAACACAAAATACTGTATGCAATATTTTCCCCAAAATTTTTTTCAAAAGAGAATATTTGATGTGATATATTTGGAGCCTTAAATAGGTAAATGATTCATAACATTGCTTTTGGTTCATTATTGTTTTTTGAGCATTGACAGTTTATAAAAAAAATATGTTGAAAAGTCTCAGTATCTGAATCGACCCCCCACTCATAAAAGTGTTTAAAATAAGTCATAGATCAATATATATTATTGTTACTTACAATGCTTAAATTTCTAGCTCAACCTCAAATCTATCTGTTGATAATACGGTTTTTATAATTTTTTGAGCAATGTCGGGTTTTAAAGTAAAACTCTGCCTAAATGGCAGTTCTGTTATCAGCGTCAATATCGCAACCTTTTTTTGATTACATTGCACCTGTTTGCTCTTAAATGTTACATTTTATGTTTTTATTTTGTTATTCATGCCTCAGCAGAAGCATTTAAGTCCCATCTTAAAACTAATTTGTATACTCTAGCCTTTAAATAGTCCCCCCTTTTAGACCAGTTGATCTGCCGTCTCTTTTCTGCTATGCCCCCCTCTCCTTCGTGATTAGGTGACCACAGATGAGACGCTAGCTGTTCAAAGTTGGAACCCGGAGTGGACCACTCATCTGTGCATCAGTTGGGGACGTCTCTGCGCTGCTGACCTGTCTCCACTCAAGATGATCTCCTGCTGTCCCCACTATGGACTGGACTCTCACACTATTAACTAGATCCACTCCCAAAAATCTGCGGTCCCCTCCAAGGTTTGTCATTGTAGCCCATTGAATTGAGTTTCTCCTTGCCCTGATGTGGGATCTGAGCCGACTGAGGATGTCGATGTGGCTTGTGCAGAACTTAGAGACACTTGTGATTCAAGGCTATATAAATAAACTTTGATTGATTGAATGTGTGTTACTATAGTGTTATTATTACCTATTGTTAAGCATGGGGACGGCGTGGCGCGGTTGGGAGAGTGGCCGTGCAAGCAACTTGAGGGTTCCTGGTTCAATCCCCGCCTTCTACCAACCTCGTCACGTCTGTCGTGTCCTTGAGCAAGACACTTCACCCTTGCTCCTGATGGGTCGTGGCTAGGGCCTTGCTTGGCAGCTCCCGCCATTGGTGTGTGAATGTGGAAATAGTGTCAAAGCGCTTTGAGTACCTTGAAGGTAGAAAAGCACTATACGCCATTTACCATTAAGTTACGTTTACTTTTTGACCTGTATGTAAATCTTACACTGCAACTCTACACCGGAATATCCCCAATGTAAGATTAAAAACTATATATATTTAATGTGCAATATATTCAACTAATATTTATTTGTACCATCAATGATTAAAATCAAATGTAAACCGTAGTAAAAAACTGCTAATTTTCTTTACACACACAAATAATCAATCTGTCATTCAGATGGGATAGCACTATGAAAACGTCAATACGTGACAATGTTCACATTTGTTTGCCTGCTTAATGCATATAGGTTTAAATGATAAATTGAAATGTTCATTTTGGTTTGTATAAAGCAACAGTGTTAAATACATCCGTCTTACACTTTTAGTGTACAGTTAGCAATCTTAAGCTAACGATGGCTAACATGGAAAATAAGGCGGCATTAAGACGATCCGTCACTAAGACGGTGATGTATTGTTTGTGTTGAAATACTGCCATTGTGGATGCAAACATTAAACCCTAGACTTGTATTCAGCTATCCCACCGCAAACATGTTTAAGTCAGCCCTCATAAATACATGTCCATTCACGCAGGCCTGACCATCACAAGCCTGCCTCACCACAGGCTCCATCTTGGCTAACGAGCTAGCTCAAGCTAGCATGCAACGGCTAACTCACCATCCCTCGCTGTTCCCATCAGCTGGTCGAGCAAAGCTCTCATTTGAGCTTGGGCGGACATTGTCGCAGCTGGTCCTTCACGCCGTATATAAAAGCAGGCAACGGGAGGGGGAAACTGTTGTTATTTTCTAAGTTTTTAAAACACTCGTTCGTCCGAGCATCTCCGCTTTTCAGACGTTCTCCTGTCTTTTTTTTTTTTTTTTTTTTTTATTCGTGAAGAGGAAGTTACGTAGAACCCTGTTGTTAGCGACCTTCCAGGGAGGGCTGGGCGTTGTGGAATAGACCAATCAAAATGCTCGAGAGTAAAACTGTGATCCAATCACAGCGAATTTCACTCAATTGCTTCATTTTATCCTCCGAACTTTGTTTGACAGGCAAAAATCTGTAAAATCAGCTCTACCAACTAATTGCGTATGTTTTCACGAAATACAATGGCATTATTAAACAAATTGTCTTATAGATTACGTTGGAGACAAACAAAAGTACGGGTGGCGCACAATCCGTGACTTTTTAATACAGGAAGTGCCACCTGGGAGACAAAATCAGGGATAAAACGTCATCGCAGTGCCTTTCATTTGTTTCTTCACAGCCTGTTGGGGTGCCAAGTCTACCTGCCTGCTTTTTGCAACAGGAGCTAAACGCCCTGAACACGACACCCAAAGGTGGGTCAAAAAACTAAAAATATGTTGAATAAGTTTGTGTAGTTGTTTTAGCCACTTTAAAATGACCGAAGCTTTTATCGGCAACTCTGATTTACAGTTGGCGTGCTGGGGTGTCTGTAGAAGAAGTTGTTAGCGTTCAACTTAATGCTAAACTCCGATCAGGTTCAATGTGTTGAGGTACTTCTGGTACAGTTAATGATTAAACTCGTTTATTTACACGATACTCTAAGGTGTATTTATTTTAGTGCATCTTTTGTACTCAAGAGTTTTACGCCTGTGGGCTACGTAACACAAAACAGGTTGAGCTAGTCATCGTTGTTGTGTTGGGAAGTCTCTGGAGGGTTGGCTTGTTTCAATAGGCCCCACTTTACAAAGGTGGGTCCATCCATCCATTTACTACCGCTTGTCCCCAAAGGATGGTGCATCTGAAATATACACTCACACGCAGTAGTTATTACTGTGTAACTAAACTTTATGCCATCTCATTGGTCTGTGCTTATGACAATACAGTTCCTTGAAAACTTAACCATGCACATATGAATCCTTCTTTTGTCAAGCAGATCTACCTGTGGCAGGGAATGCATTAATGGAATGATGGAGACCACGGACTGTCCCACGGAGGGAGATCCTCTGAAAAGAGGAGAGGACGGCTTGGAGACAGGATCAGCACCGCCGGCAACGGAACTGAAAAGAGGCTGCAAGGAAGTCCTTGGTCTTTCTAAACACACCAAATGGAGGACAGCCGTCTTCTTCCTTTCCTTGTTCCTCTGCCTGACCGTGGTCTTCGCCTTCTCTTTCATCATTCCCTGTCCTGTCAGACCACAGTATCTTGTCTCCTGGAACCTGACGTTCTTCGATGCAGGTGTGTACTTTTGGATTCAGCGTCGTCGTTTGGCATTTAATCTTCTTTTTCGCTGCAGAAACATACAACTTTTTAGCCTTTGAGGACGCGAACAAAGACAAGGTGGCGGACATCATGTTTGTTTTCAAAGGCAACCAAGCCAGTTTTAACAATACATGTGACAATGCAGGTAAGATTAAATTCCCTAATCGCACAACATTATGGCTTTTTTGGTAGTCATGACTCACACAGAAGCTGTCCCTGTGTGCTCTAGGTCTACCCTCACCATGTGTGTTCATGCTGGCAGTGGATGGGACAAACGGACAAACCCTGTGGGAGCGTCCACTGGAGCCTGACTTCCACTGGGCCCAGTGTGGGATGGACAAAAACAGTGAAAGGAAGTGGGATTGTCTGCTGTCGCATTCAAATACACTGTCAGCGCTGGACAAATCTAAAGGTAGGAGTGTCCACAATAACGTACTTTGACATGACTTAGATTAACTTTTTTTCTTTTTATTGACTGTACAGGTAATGTTTTAGAATGGGCTGTCACATTTAACACATTAACTCATGCAATGAATCACAAAAAAATGTATTATTCATTTATAAATACAGAATAATCACGTAATTTATTTTGTCTGCAAATGCTCTTATGCCTGAACCGAGGAAGGTTACCTGAAAGGTGGTGCGGGTTGTTTTTCTGGTCAGTGATCAGGTCAATGCATATGTCAGTGTAAAGATGAGTAGGGAGACTCCACTGGTAGATTTAATTTCAAAATAAACCCTGACAGGACTTTAGATAAAACTGTTACCAAGTTGTGACCCCAAAAAAATTGTAGTGCATTCAAAGTAAAACATTAAAAAATGTTCCTCTGTGACATCTTGAAAATAAAATTGCATTTGCGTCAAAATATTTTTTGGTTAATTAGAAATATGCAAAAAACTAATTTACTGCGATTAATCATGATTAATCAAAATTAACAACTGATTATAGGGGCTGTTAGCAAGTTCCCTAAAGTTAGATTTTTCAAAGCAAAAAATATAACAAGAACACCAACGGCTAGCTTATGTTACCATTGGTGGTTTAACAGAACACATTTGTTTTAAAGGTGTCTATATTTTTTACAATTACTAAGTTTATGTAATAAACATTTTTACCTGCCCGAAAAATAGGACTGTTTACGGCAGTCACTCACGCTGCTTCGTCCACCTGTACGCACATTGAGCATGTGCACACAAGCTGTCCAAGAGAAGCAATGAACAAGTTAATCCGATTAAAAAAATATATTTGACAGCACTAGTTTAATAACTTTTTAACATTCTTAACTGTAATACAAGTGTAAAAAGAAGTTAACCACCGTATGACAAAACTACAAAACTGAAGAAGCAAATTAAAATAAGTCACCCTTCGAGCTTCACATTGCCTGTTATACAAGTGTAAAACGAAGTAAATTGCTTTATGAAGAAACTAAAATGAAGTGAAATAACCCGCCGTGATGGTGGATGACAATGGTTTAGGAAGTGAACTAATTTCATCACACTAACAATGTCTTGTCTAGGGGTGTAACGATAAACAGTATTAATGATAACTGCAGTAGTGAATGAAATCACTCACTTCTCTGTGAGCGCTTTCGAATATCTAGTTGATAGAAAAGCGCTATGTAAATCTAATGCATTATTATTATTATTATTATTATTAAAACTCCCGACGGTTAATATTACTGTTTTAGATTAAAATGATGGAAAAACCATAATTGATGACTGCACTTTAATAAACTCCCGGACTGACTGGTTAGTGCAATTTCAGTAGCTTAAATGCTAACATGAAAACAAGAGACATTAACGCCTTTCCCTATTAAGAAATTACACAGTGTACCTCAATTTAAACTTAAATAAACACATTTCTGTCTTAGCAACTAAGATATTCAATTGCGTACATTGAATCTACAAGCTGTGCTCTCTTGGAACAGAGTGATCGATATATACGGTGCGTTTAAGGACAGCTGAACAGAGTTGGACACCACAACGGCCACCAGAAATAATATATAATATTAATTGATTTTATTTGTTAAGCACATTTCATTTAAAAAAAAAATGCTACAGTACAAACCAATATTTAAAACAATGAAGGCCTATCCATTAAAACAGATAAAATACTAAGACTAAAACCCTATCAGTGAAGCACATGAAACACAAACCATGCAAAATAGTAGGTTTTCTAACAATGTGTATTTATTTTACTTATTTAAAAAACAAAAACATAATAACTCGGTCAAAAGATTGCAGTGTGTATAAGTACTTTTTGAGCACATTTCATCAAACTAACATGCAGTGCAGAACAAAGGACCCATGAGGATTATTTTAGAATACTGCATTATTTTAGGGTTGTATGGAAAAGTGGTGTGGAAACCTGATAGTTGTACAGTAATGACATCATAGACATAAATCCCAACTCTGTTTCTCAATAATAAGACAACATTCAACAATACCTCGATTATAATAACCGTGATAATTTTGGTCACAATAACTGTAATATGAAGTTTTCATATTGTTACATCTCTAGTCTTGTCATGTAAACAAGATCATGTCCAACTGGGGAGAACTATTTCTGTCATTAGAATATGTGCTTAGTTCATGACTGATTATTCCAATCAAACAAGTTGTACAGTAATTGGTGTTGTCTTATTTTGATTATTGCAACATTATTTGGTCATGGGTTGCAAAGAAAGACATTCAAAAGCTCTAACTTACTCAAAACAAGGCTGCACGACTGGCACCAAAATATCCTACTTGGACTAGTATTGACAGCATGCATCAAAAATACAAAAAACAATTCATACTATTCAGGCATGTGATTTGACCACAATGAAAAAGACTGAAAAAACTTCCGGGGGTCTGGGGGACGAAGGCCCCCAGCCAGGTCCAGGGGGGACAAGGGGGGCAACGCCCCCCGAAGCACCTGGTTTTTCACCAATTTAACATGCTAAAATTAACAAAGACAGCACCATTTGAAGAAAATATTTTAGTGTTTAAAGACATGAAAACATCATTAATAGAACATGCATAACCCAATTATCCTAATGAATCACTGTATATGGTTCAGTCCCAACAGTATTTAGTCACTAATATTTACATCTTGTGTTCATTTCACATCCACAGGTGTCACATTGATCAGTGTTATTATCTACAGTTTATTTACAGTATTACCACATTACTTCAGTTCATGTAATGTAAACATTTCATTCTTTTCGCCAAAATAGGATATACATTTATGAAAATAATTAAACATGTTTAGTATTATTTACTCATATTTGAAAATAGGAAATAATAATAATGTGAGGACACTGAAATATTGCATGAAACAAGTGTGAAAATATTTACCTTCAAGATTGTTACACCACTGACAATAGTTTTAAGAGACTACATAAGAACTTAATATTACAAAATAGTATTATATGCAAATTTATTTCAAATAAATTGTTAACTGGAATCAATAATGCGACTCTTTGAATTTCTGTAATTTCATAATATATTTTCAGGTGGCTTTTTATTTTTAGAAAAACCCATTTATATTTCGCTAAGCAATAATTGGTTAATATTTTAAACAAACATGCGTATTTCGCAAGCAAATATTTTTTAGCTTACCTCATTATTAACAACCCTGTCTGCAACTGAAGTGGGTTGTTTGGGTGGATCTTTCCTCTCGATGTCTACGGCAGTTGTCGATGTAAACAAAAGATGAAGTCCGTAAGGTTTGCTCACTTTCGGTTGACATCCAAAAGTACCAGCTAGTGAAAAGTTCGTTTTCCTTGCTTCAAGTTGTTTCATATGTTTTTGGCGTTTCGCATGTACTTCCAAAGCCTTGAAACCTCGTGATCCATAGTCAATATCATAATGACACCACGTGCACAAAATCTTTCCGGGACGATCGATTTTCCGAATAAAATCACCGAACAAAGTCGCAACTTCCTTCTTCCCAACAGTATCAGTGATTTCCCTTTCCATCCAGTCCCATCGAAACTTATTTTTGACATGTTTATCAATTTCTTTTACTCGTAAAGCGTTCTTTCTCTCGAGAACCGACATTGTTTACATATGGAAAATGGCCGTAGTAACCATTATGAATGATGACGTTATTAACGTCATCATTCATAACAGATGTCCTGATTGGTCACAAGGAACATATCGACCAATCAACTACGGCGTAATATAAACTACCGGTACGTCTCGAATCTTGATTTAGGGTCGGAAAAAAAACGAAAAAACGGGAGATTTTTTTTTTTTTTCCCGAGATTAAAAAAGACGGAATTCCGACTTTAGACGGAAAAATCACATGCCTGTACTATTGTAGAATGATGCCAAAAATGTAAGAATCTAGAATATTATATGTTTGTAACAGTCACAGCCACTCCATGAGATAACAGACTAATAGAGACAGTATTATCAGAAGCAAGAACAACACAACTGTTATACAGGGCTGCTTCCCATTGGAATAGGTTGCCTCTTTATTAAAGGAGTCAAGTTATGTTAAATTAAACAAGCTTAAAAATATACTCAAGTCAGTGGTTTCTTTTGTTTTTATTTATTTTAAATATAAACTGTTCTTAAAGTATACAATTTTATATGCATATCCTTTTTTCTCGAGTGTCTTTTCTATGTATTGAGTTTTTGTTTTCGATGCTGTTATTGTCTTGTGTGATGTACCCCAGGAAGATGAGTACCGGTAGTTACTGTATAGAGTAGCAACTAATGGGCCTCCATTTTATACAAATAAATAATAGAATATAAAATTACAAAGATTATAAAGTACAATAAAATGACTTACAATTTGATGCATGACGGACGCGCATTGTCTTTAAGCAAGCTTCATGCATTGCGCTTTTTATAAAGTTGTAAATAAAGTTGGATGGATGGTGCAGGATCCCAAGTATTTATCACTTCTTGTAGAGGACAAATACTTTGGATTATCTCAGAAGACGTTTCGCCTCTCATCCAAAGCAGGCTTCATCAGTTCATGCTAACAGACTTAGTTAGGACAAGTCTAGTCTGGGGGCCTGGTGCAGGATTCAAAGTGTTTATCCCCTCACTGTGTTATCAAGGTCTGTGCGCATGAACGTCTTCTATGACAAAATGAAGTTCTGAACATATATAATATATTATATAATAACATTCACAGGTTCGTGCATCTTACTTATTGTTTCTGCAGCCATATTGTACTGAGCAGACAGTACAGATATGTGTGTACTACTTACTTAATTCTGTGGTTACCGTCACATGTTTTACTTTATTACACTCACTTGTAAACGTGTCTGTTGCGCAAATCTCGTCAGGTGAGATCAAGTGGCAGTGGTCGCCGCCTCTCGGTCTGCATAGCAGTTTGCCGGTGCTCAGTGTGCCTGATGTGGACGGGGATAAGGTCAGCGATGTCGCCTTAGTGGCCTCCATGCAGGTAAAGAATATACACATTTGGTGCAGTCAGGTGCACAACCCAATAAAAGTCATCCCACACTCATGTATATAATATAACAATATCTTCATTACTGTGGTTGCAATACACTTACCTTTTTGAGCATTTACATAAGCACTGAGGATATATGTAAACATCTGCAGGATCAGCTGGTGTTCCTCTCAGGGAAGACAGGTGTCCAAATTGGGTCTACAGTGGCACTGAACACAACAGAAACAACCAGACATCTTCTGCATTACACTGGGGAGGGTGCCTACTATCTGCTGTTACAAAAAGGTTAGAATTGTGTGTTACTTTAAAACTGTCTGAAATACACATAGGCCTACAAGACGTTATTTTATCTGTTATATTTTAATGTCTGCATTTTATGCTTTAAAACCTAATGATAATACAAGTGATGGTAAATATACAAGCTTATAAGAAATGGGAACTATAGTAATTTTAATCAACATTTAAAACTCTTCTTAATGGTCTTGATAATGTTTTGGAGATGCTTTGGTGTATATCTTGTGTAAATTTTGCTCCACAGTCAGGTTTATAACCCGTTTTTGAAGTTCATTTGTGGAAGCATTCCCAGATTGCAAATGAAACCACGCCCCACGTTCTCCAAAAGTATCATCTTTTAAAAATGTATAGTGTTTAAATATGCATCGTAAAGTCGTCACCACTTTATCTTTTCCAGACACTGTCAAAAATAATATTCATAAACATTATATAGAGTCACCCGGTACAACATTAGGTACACCAGCACACTCTCCCATCGATTCAAACTCGGCATAGAAAAAGCTGCTTTTAGCATAATTTTCGTCAATGCATGTTGCACGTCAATGATGTGCATACCAAGATTAGATGGAAATAATACTTCACGCGTGGCAAGACAACAAAGGAAAAATATCCAAAAAATGCATTTAACTTATAATTTGATGCTGGACATAAATCATCATAGATAAGCGCAGATTAGCAAAAAAGCTAATTTGTTTAGCTGTCAGACGCTATTTGCTAAACAAACAGCTGTCTTTCCGACTAATTATATCAACATCAGTAAATAGTAAAAAAAAATCTGTTAAAAAAAATCCATTAATGCGTCAAATATATCCTTAGACTCACATCGTCACTGACTTCTGAGTCAAGCAAGCGTTAGCTAAACCGGAAGCGAAAGTGACACTTTCAAAGTAAAATGTTTTCAGAATTCTGTGCATAAAAAGGGAGGATTCTCAACAGGTAGCAGCAAATCTATTGGTGATGGAGCAAATGTATCCTTGGGGGGCCACCGCATAGAAATTAATGTTTGTAAAACACTGCACTTATCGTGGTTTTAATGTGGTTTGCATTGCATCATGCTGAGAGCTGTTTCTCCTACTTTGGTCAGACACTGGCTTGTATGGACTGGCACTGTGGAGGATAGCAGCCAGAGCAAAGGCTGGCATGGAGGTGGGCCTCAAGAAAGATAAACACCTGGAGAGACTGGCCACGGCCACATCTGGACTGGTAACAGTTTATCAGTAAGGCACCTCCAAAACCATCATGACATCATTTCTGCACCAAAGTAACCTTTGCCCGATTGTATGCCGCAGCTCTGACTCGTTGAGGCATGTGGTGAGAACCGGCGAGGCGGATTCCTCCAACCTACTGTTGGTTACAGGCGACGAGGTGGTGTTGATAGATGGCAAGACATTACAGCGACTGTGGATTTTTAATACAACATCAGTCTACAGGTAATTGTCATCTGTATGTGATTGATTATGCACCTGCATGTCTCCTAAATCCAATTCACTCACATTCATTTGAATTGAATTAAAATTGCAAACAGGAGGTAGAATTTATTATTGCAAATGTTTTTTCTGTAATTAAGAATAAAAAATATAAAACAGATGAATTATAACTTTAAAGTTATGGTAAATGGTGAAATAGTACTTAATTTCCCAGAATATTTACTTTATCCAAGGGACGGCGTGGCGAAGTTGGTAGAGTGGCCGTGCCAGCAATCGGAGGGTTGCTGGTTACTGGGGTTCAATCCCCACCTTCTACCATCCTAGTCACGTCCGTTGTGTCCTTGGGCAAGACACTTCACCCTTGCTCCTGATGGGTGCTGGTTAGCGCCTTGCATGGCAGCTCCCGCCATCAGTGTGTGAATGGGTGAATGTGGAAATACTGTCAAAGCGCTTTGAGTACCTTGAAGGTAGAAAAGCGCTATAAAAGTATAACCCATTTATCATTTATTTATAATTCTAAATGGAGGGAATTTGTGGTTAATTGTAGTGTTTGTAAAATATTTTCAGTTTTTAAGTCAACATTAGAGTTAAACATTGAACTCTAATTGTTATACATTTGCTCAAAACATCCACTAGATGTCACTGTTTGGGTGCATACTACTGTAGTCTGTTTAAAGTCCATTTTGTAGTTTTACAACCTGCTGAACATGTTTTTAACGGTAAAGTTTATTAAGCTAATGTCTTTTCACATCATCAGGGAGCCTTCCTTTGGCCACTTCGACAAAGATGGCGTGTTCGACGTTGTGCTTGAGGAGGACATGAGTGATGGCTTCAACAACACCAGGAGGGTAAGTAGACACTTTGGTACAGGACAATAAAGTGCCGGACAAACAGATTTAAGAACATTTTCTACCCGAGAGCAATAGTGTCGCTGAACACAAGGCATAAAAAAGAATGATTGTGCATGTGAGCTGTGTGCTTGGTAATTTATGTATTATTTTTATCTATTTATCTTAGTACCATGTTCTTATGTTTTTTTATGTGTCATGAATTTGCACTAAATTATTTTGCTTGCAATTTCGTTGTACAATGACAATAAAGATCTATTCTATTCTGGTAATCCTTAGAATCAAATCATTGAGCTAATCATGTTGTGCACACAGGTGTTGATCCTCGACGGCAAGTCCGGTGACGTATTGTGGAAAGTCGACCTTCTGGCCAGTCGCAACTCGCCTGGACCCGCCTCCATATACACCACTAACTCTATCTCCATCTTTGTCTTCTGGGGGCTGCTGCCCTCTGAAAAAAACTCCTCTGTAAGTCCACACATACAAAAAGCAAATCTTAAGACCGCTTGAGATCTGATGTTTTCCTTCAGGTACCGTTCAGTGGTGACCGTCGATCTTACATGCTGCATCCTCTCTATTCTAACCTTCTCCTGGAGTCTGAAAACGTGATGGACCACATTGTTGCATTTAAAGGTATTTTGCGTTTTCACGGTGGACATTAAGAGTCTTCGCTTTATTTAGGATCTGTTCATATTTAGCATCTTCATAGCAAAGTCAGTCCATTAACAGTGGTTAGATAAGGCCACAAGAGAGCGGACTATCTCTTTTACACAGTTGGTATTTAGAATCCAGTATTGATGCAAATATAAAAGTGTATTTTTCCCCTTAAAACTGTATAAAGGTGTGTCCTGTATATTCATATTCTGGACTGTCTACTAAATGTCTAATCTAACAACGGTTCATTTTGTTTTCTACATAGCTAAGTTGATGGAACGAGGTCGCCACGCCGCCTTCATCCTACTGACAGGTCCTGAGACCAGCGACACGGAAGGCGCCGTAGTTCTCAGCAAATGGAAGCTAAAGAATGATGTGCCTGAGAGTAAGGTGCGCTCGATCATCAGCGAGGACTCCCCAACCGATGACGACATCAAGAAGGCCTTCAACAGGCTCCGATTCAGCGACAATTAAAGTAGCTTTCAGTCACATGACCTTTTTTTGTAAACTATCAAGTATGCTTGCTCTTGCATTTGCATAGACACACATTCTAGATCCTGTTTGTCCAAAGATCTGCTGTTGTCCCTGACAGTCCCTCCTCCTGCTGCTGACAAACCCATCATGATTTGGTTGTGTTTTGTCTACCTTGCACTTTCTCACAACAATGCAATGCTGTTTATTTTCTTGGTCTTTTGACCTCAAAAGCTGGATTGTTATGTAGAGCTATGCAATTATTTTATAGCACTGGTGCTTTAAAATAGCCAAGTGGTCATTTACTGCATTTTTAATACTAGAACGGCCTTAAGAATAATGCGGTCAAATATTTGAACCTATGCACTGTCATGTTACAAGTATTGAGGGCCGTTTTTGAAGTGTGGGAATTTGATTTTTTTATATTTTTGATTCATGTCCATAAGACTTAAAAAGTTTTTTTTAATATATTTAAAATGTGTTTTTCTTTTAAGTATACTTTTTCAGTTTGATCCCTATTAAATCGAGTTTAAAACAATGTATGGGCCTCTATACTTCAACTGGAGTAGTTTTTGAAGTGTACCTAATGTCGTGGCTGTTCAGAGCTTTACTTTTATTTAAGTTAATATTTATCATTGAGTCTGAATGTTTTTTGTTTAATCTGCATTTTACCAGTTTTAGGGAAGCTGACATTTTTTGTCACTATAGGGTCAATGTGAGTGATATAAGGATTAAATATATATATATATATATATATATATATATATATATATATATATATATATATATATATATATATATATATATATATATATATATATATATATATATATATATATATATATATATATATATAGATGCTCTAGGTGCATCTCAATCTTGCAGGAAAATTTAAATTTCAAGAGTGGAATTCAGTCTAATTGAAATATATATATAAACTGCAACTGTTATATACATATATATATAAATAAATAAATGATAAATGGGTTATACTTGTATAGCGCTTTTCTACCTTCAAGGTACTCAAAGCACTTTGACAGTATTTCCACATTCACCCATTCACACACACATTCACACACTGATGGCGGGAGCTGCCATGCAAGGCGCTAATCAGCAGCCATCAGGAGCAAGGGTGAAGTGTCTTGCCCAAGGACACAACGGACGTGACTAGGATGGTAGAAGGTGGGGATTGAACCCCAGTAACCAGCAACCCTCTGATTGCTGGCACGGCCACTCTCGCCACGCCGTCCCATATACAGTATATATATGTCGCTGCCTGTCGGCAAATGCAGCGTGTAGTCGCTCCAGCGTTTGGACACGCCGTACACCGCCGTTACAGTCCGCTCGTTCTCCGACCACTGGGTGTCGCTGTCTGGGTTGCAGTTGAACTCCACCCATTCGGAGGTGAAGTCTCCGAGTAACGGGGCCTCGCCCACTTCCGTATATACATATATACAGTATATAAACTGCAACTGCTATACATACACACACATACAGTATATATATATATATATATATATATATATATATATATATATATATATATATATATATATATATATATATATATATATATATATATATATATATATATATATATATATATACTGTACATATGTGTGTTACACAAATTCCAATGGATTTGATTGTTTTTTTAACATAAACATTTATTTTGTTTGGAATATGTTATTACAGGGGTGTCGCTACTTTTTACAACAAGGTTATAAATAAATAAATTCACATACTAAAAAGTGAAAGTATGCAAGGGCCATTTTTTAATATTCTTATTTTGTAAAAAATGATAAAAACACACATTACATATGTTTAAAAGACAAAATTTAGTGTCAGCTTTGTGTATAGGTGACAAAGTACTATTACACAGGTAAAAAAAATCAACAGTAAAGCAAAAAGGTAGAAAAAGCTGACATTTTAATACTAATAATAATAACACAAATACAACCCTAAATTGTGTCTTTAAATACTGTATAATGTCTTTTTTAATATAAATTAAAACAAATCAAAATGGCTTTGACTTTTCAGTATGAAACCACTGGTGGAAGAAGTTTGGACACGCCCGAGTTCTTAGTATCAAATTTGTACCTTTTTGGTCGCATTACATCACAAATGTTTGCTCTTTTTTTACGTTAACGTTATATTTTGCACAATATGCGTCGGACCAACCAAACTACAGCTGCAGGCCCCACCTTGGACACCCCTGTGTTAATATGTTGTTTTTTTTTGCATGGTCAGATTGTTCTTTAATTTTGAAAGACATGCAACTGTATACCAGACAGTCAATTTCCTATCAAAATAGAAAGATGAAGTGCTTAATAATGCACATCATTTCCAGGCTTTCGAGGGCCACATAAAACGATGTAGAGTTAATTGACACATGTCAATTAAAGACTCTGGAAGTTTTTGCAATATTTAAATTGTTTTAATTTTACGATAGATTACTAATTTGTTTTAATAGCTCCGAGCTACACTCAAAAATGAATAATAAAAATATATAATATTTAATTGTCGTGTATATAAAATTAAATGTTTTTGCCGCCCTCTGGTGTTGTAAAAGGTTACTGCACCAGTATCCTCGAACAGCACCTATTGCTGCGCTTGCGCGGTGGATTTGACGCCTGGGTTCAATGTAGTGTACATGATGCCATGTGCATGTGGGAGTGAGTCACGTACAACTGCCAGCGCAGTAAGATATATGACGTGGGTTATTTATTCACCACGATGACAGTCTTACTTGATTAGATTCGAGAACCTTCCCTTCAAACGGATGTGTATAAGGTTTAGTGTAAAATTAAAGTCAACTTTATCAGTTACTGTATCCACTCTGCGTGACGCGTTCAAGTACAGACATGAGTTGATGATTGATAACAGAACACTTCCGCATTATGACGTCTGTGTGTCACAAAAGGCTTTAAAAACACTCAAACACAAAAAAACAATGGGTTCAAATTAAAGCTCCCCGGGGTGTGCCGATGTCAACAAACTCTAAACGGACTAGCAGGTGCCGATAAAGCCGAAATTGGTGTCAATGTGACCCTTTTGCGTCCGCCATATCGTTAACGTTACACTGCACGGCCGCAGTGGTGCGTTCACGGGAGCGCGCATTATCACTTGAACGTCATACTTTCAATTCAACAGCTATAAAGTCACTCCGAGCTTCTCATTGCTACAGCGCCAAGGTAACGCCTGTATTTCATTTTTTAATCATACATATCACGATATCATGATGATTAATGATAGCATTCAACAAAACCGTGCATTTTGAAGACGTAATGCTGACATTTTTCGGGCTTTCGCTTTCATATTATTTCATTTCATGTCACCTATTAATTTCAGTCCGTTTGATTTCAGTTGACTTGTATTAAATTACATATAAAAAATAATTGACATTGTTTGTTATTGATATATCAGTCGCTCATTTCACTGTCAATAAACAGGAAGCCATTTGTCCTATTTTGACAATCCTTCATGTAGGTACCAGGATGACACATTTATGTACATTATTTATATCTATAAGGACTATTACAAACTTAACCAGTGCCAATTAGTCTAGATGATTGGATTATTGCTCATCAGGTTATTTCTGCTATAACTGCAGGTGTCAGAATTCTTAGCACCTCTGCCAATATTTGCTACTTGTGACAGAATTCCTAAAAAAAAATGGCTGAGGACATTCAAAGGAAACTGGACAATTACCGCACAGCTCCATTTGATGCAAGGTTCCCCAACCAGAACCAGACCAGGAACTGCTGGTCCAACTATCTGGGTGAGTCTGGGTCAAGGTCACAAGTTCTACACTTTTGGAATAAATCATCTATACATCTGCAACACGTTGTCATCCATTCAGTTACGTTATGTTTTTAAATGACATATCCTCAGATGGACTTCTTGCTCCTAAAACCTGGATTGCAGTCACACGTGCTTTCAGGAATAATATTACTGTATTGTGGTTGATCTATTCATAGACTATCACCGCTGCCTGAAAGCTCTCCATGCAAAGGGTGTGGACACAGCCCCGTGTGACTGGTACCAAAGGGTCTACAAATCCCTCTGCCCCATGTCCTGGGTAAATAAAACATTTTTTCTCCTACTTTACAGGCAGGGTAAACGTATTGGACATTAGTAAACTTGCAGTCTAATGATGCAACCAAATGTGCACATTTGGTAAGTTCAGAACCATCCAAAAAATAGCAAGCGTTTCATATAAAAGACAAAAGTTCACAAAATGTGGACTTGCATGCTTTATCACAAAACACCGAGCTAAAGAGAGGACTGAAACAACATCACAGTGTATAACAGCAACAAAGTAATTCGCCAACCGAGGGGTTATAAGCAGTATGAACTATATGTATGCTTAATTCTCAAGAGTACATTTTGCTTTTTGAATATTTTATCGTGACAAACATTTTATGGATATTTAAAAAAAAAATTAAATATACCCTTTTAGCAACAAAATGTTTGAAGGTTACATATTAGTTTGATGCATTTTTTCTTATATGAATTTAAAAATGTACCTTTATAATTTTAATTTATGGTTACAAAGATTTATTTGTTTAGTTTTTAATAAATTGTATCTTTAACTGGTATTTTGTATTATTTGAATAAAAATGTACTTCAAACCTGTGTATTAGATTTTCAGGCTCAAAGTTTTAAAACTTTTGTAATAAGTTTAAAAAAATAAATAAATAAACATGTTTCCTTAAAACAAAAGACACACACACACTTGCACATACACGCACGCACACACACTCACAAAGTAGTTTTATAAAATGTACCATTAAAACATTTATCACTTTAAGAAATGTTTTAGAATCAGCCAGTTTTAAGGGTATTTTCTAAAATGCTACAAAGCTTCAAACATGTGGCTTTTAAAAAACACTTTGCTGTTACAGTACAATTTAAGGAATTGTATTGCCATACCACAATCACACATGACACCTTTGATGAAAATGGCATTTTAATGATACAAAAAAATGTGCCACCAAAAAACATTTTAAGGGTAATTGTTCATGGTTTTAATAATAATCAAAAGGTTTTTTTGTTCAAAGTATTTTTTTTTTATTGAAACATTTTCCTTTTCTTAGCATAACCTCTAAGGAGGAAGCAAACAGGCCTCATACTCGCTGCAAGCAGTTCATGCACGACATCGTGTGTAGCTCCAAAATAGCTGTACATAATGATTATGTAGAAATTTTACAAAAATCTGCCCCCAAAAATGAAAATAAACTTAAGTTTTAATGGTGCATTTATCATATAAAAACATTAGAAAAATAACTCACATACACTTAATATAATCAAATGCCGTTGTTTAACAATCCCCATTTTATAATACTATTACACTGTTTGTTTAATGTACATGTGTATTTCTTGCAGTGAAGAAAATACAGTAGTACCTCAACTTAAGAGTATTTTGAGATAAGAGCTGTCTTTAGACTAATTGCTATACTTTAAGTTACAAGCAAAAATTTGAGTTACAAGCATCCTCGTTATTAGTTGGTGTAGCAAATGTCACAGTGAACCCCAAAAGTTTCGGTCTTAAATGATAGCATTAGCTTATAGATAGAGATCGATAGAACTGTTTTTCCAAACAATGGAAGGAAGAAAGTGAGTGTGAAGCCCACGTTGATTTGAGATGCAAGTGTTTTGAGTTAAGAGCTCAATCACAGAACCAATTAAGCTTGTAAGTTGAGGTCCTACTGTACATGAAATTGTTCAAACTGAAGTATACTGTACCTTGAACTCTGAACGATGTCCCTCAGATCCAGAAATGGGACGACCAGAGAGACGAGGGAACGTTCCCAGGAAAAATCTGAATAAACAGGTTTAAAGTTCCCAAGCTTCCTGATAAATGTAACGGTAAAGTGATTTACTGTAAGAGCGTGTAGCTCTAAATAACACAAGCACTGAATGCTCATTCCTTCCAAACGCCATTCTACTGTCCAATTCAGCCTATAATAAAGATCTATCAAGTCTACACTTGTTGGCTGGCCTTCATGATAGATGAGAACACTACAGACCGTGTACAGTATATACACATTTTATTATTTAAAAGAACCCTACATTTAATATACAAGTTTGAACAAGATTATAAAAATAAAAGAATTTTCCCCAAAAAACAAAAACGATCACCCCATGCTGACTGACGTCGTCACACCACTTTTTTTAAAACACAGTACAAGAAGTGATTATTTGTGAGTTTGTTGTGTTTTCTCTGAATACATCTTTTAGTCTATATTCCTTGAAATGTTTTGCACGACAACAAAAAGTGTCCCGTTGTAAAATGCTCAATTTGAGGTAAAGTTACAGTAGAAGATGCCTTTCTATTGAAAATCCTCATCGTTGACGTTGCGTTGTTTCAATAAAAAGGTCACTTGGGGTTGAACTAATAAGCTAAAGCTAGATTTTGATTTGGAAAACTAAACACCACAAAGCTACTTTTGTGGAGCCAAATATGAATATGCCAATGATAAACATAGGGTATCCCTGGTTTTATATAAACTCTTAATAGCTGGAAAGAAGTGCCTGCATAGCCTTGTATTTGGTTATCAGTGGATTCACTTGTTAATCAACATTATTACAGAGTAAATATTATTATTACAAGTATGTATTTACACGCCACGGGCAGCAAATATGTGCAGCACAAGTCACAATTAGCAGTTCCAGATAAGTACAGTACAGGCACGGTAATAAGGCCGGTAGAATACAGCCTGACAGTTGTTGTTTTTTCCTTCCCGGCACTAAAATGTACGAGGGAGTTATCCAACCATAAAGTGGAATATAGTGCGCGTGTGTGTGTGTGTATGTGTGTGTGAAGCAAACCTACTGTGATCAGTGCAAAAACGTGCATGTCACTGCATCGGAGTCTTTATAATAAAAAGGTAGGTTTCCACCCACCAGAGGCATAAAGTGACGTCCATCAGTACCTCCTCTGTCCGTGTTTCCCAACGTCGGTCATGCAGGTTTTTGGCCGAAGAGCTTTAAAAAAAACAAGAAAGAAAGCAGACAAATATATACAGTAGCTAGCGAGAGCAAAAATATGTTTTGATGCTCACCTGGGTCTGCTGTCTGCTTGCTCTTGTTGTGATGGATTATCTGGTTCTCATTGGTCATCTTCACATCCTGGTCCTCCACAAAGTTACTGCAACAATATATTATTATATAGTATTATACAAGTATTTTTTTTAAAACACAGCAAGGAGGAAGTGTAAAGACATATTAAAGCAAACAAAAGGGAGAGAGGGAGGTGGTAACCAGCATAGTCGCTACATTTAAAAGGGCGACTGGGGACTACACGTTGTCAGTACGAGGCGTTACCACACGGGGGTGCTCTAATACTCACTGTTGGAAGTGTCTACTGCCATGGGGGCTAAGGTAAAGAAGAGCACAGCCTGGTTTATGCTCAAAATCACCACACTCGAAAAATAGTCCTCTCTTTACTGTATGTGCCTTCAATGAAAGTCTTTCTTATTGTTTTGTTGTGTTTAAAAAAACGCCTGGATATCCAAGTGTAGTGGGGTCATTATTTACTCAACTGATAGATACTCCGATTATTTTTTTTCTTTTAATTTTTTTGTTTAGGCACTACAGTAATTTAAAAAAATGTTGCATTGGTAATTACCAAACTTAATTTCCTGTAATGATTAATACACTAATATCAAACACATTATATTTTGTATTTTAAAATACAATTATTAAGGTTAGTTATTAAATTGTAAAAGTATTAATATTTTAGATGTATATGAGATATTTTTAGACGTATAAAGTTTATAATTTCAATTTTTTTTAAATGCATCCGAAAATATGTTTTCTTGTTTTATGAATAAATTAACTGCATTAATAAATTGCTAATTTTAACAACTATTTTAGACCATCCCCCAATGTAGCATTGATAATTACCAAAATTACTACTTAAATTCCTGTAATGATTTATACAGCAATATTAAACAAAATTATATTTTTAATATAAACAATTATTACTGTTGGTTAGGGCTGTGAATCTTTGTGTAGATTCAGAATCGAAATTCGATTCTAAATCAATACTTTTTTGTAATGACTTTTGGTGCCAGTTTTATAATTAACTACATTCCTCCATAAAATAGATAAACAGCGCTAAAAAAATGATTCATTACTTAAAAGAAAAATTGTTTTGTTTAAAAAAAGGCTACCCAAACATCTACTAAAGTCAAATACAAATAAGGCAACAAGAAAGTAAATCTGTACAGCATGTTTGGGCATCTACATCAACAATATGATTTGCCTGAGTGGCGGCACATGGCATTATTAAATTATATGTATATATATATATATACATATAATTTTTTAAAATCGATTTTTGATACGTTTTAATCAATTAAGAATAGTTAGAAATACGAATGAGAATAATTCGAAAATACAATTTTTTGACACCTACTGTTGGTTATTAAATAGTAAAAAAAAAAGATCTTATAGATGGATAGTTTTTCATTCAATAAAAAAAAAAAATGCTTCCAAAAATATTAGTTTTCTTGTTTTTACAAATACATTTATTAAGCACTGCATTTGTTTTATTTTCCACAAATAATGATACCTGCAATTATAACAAAATATTATCCATTTGATATAGTCTAAATTGTATTACATTATCTATAGGAGATGTATCAGTAAGAATGATAAAACTTATGTTAAAGAACACTGTCCGTTAGTATAATCACAGCCCGACTTACTGAGATGCCCGATTCATTTGTACATGCGCCGCATTTGCTACACCATTGCACAAACATAACAACTTCCTGTCGTGCTACTACATTTCTATGACTTTAAGTCATGAAAAATACTACAAAAATAACAACGTGTGCATTTAAAGTATTTAGATAGTGAAAATTATAAAAAAAATAATCGACTACTTACTATTAGCAATACACGTTTAATACAAGTTTATTTAGTTACAGCAATGTAGCGACCAATATGTCACCAAGAGTCAAAGCGAAGACGAAAAAGATGTGGATAGATAAAAGTTATTTCAATTTTTAAAGAGTAGCTGTCGAATATTTTTAGAATACTTCCACAAACTGTTTTTTTCCCTAATGCCTATACAGTATTTAAAGGTGCCATATGTAATAATTTCATGTCAAGTCATCATTAAATGACCCTGATATGTCAAAAGGTATTAATAAATCATGTTCTTTTCGAAAACCTTTATAACTGATAACGGTAGTTCAGCCGGATATGCTCATTTCAAAATTAGATTTACAGCCCCGAAATATTGTTATTGTTTTAATTTCGATGCCCCGCCCTCTACCGTTTGACCAATTAGAAAGTCTGAGTGTGTCACATCCAGGTTGCCAGTTACGCACCGCCCACTTCGTCGAGCTGCTGCCACTGGTAAAGTTACTAAACATGTCAGACCTTAGTAAATCTAAAAGGCGTTGTTACAATTCTCAACTTATTCATGACAAAGCCAGGAACAAAACGAGGATTTGTATCAGGGATGCCTTTGAAAGACAGAGACGATTGAAGGCGGAGAAGATTTTTTCATCTGACGCCAAACCTGCTAGTGTCCTCCTTGATAGGTAAGTAAGGCATTTATGTTTTCTTATTACTTGTAATAAATGGAAATGGACATTTTGTATGTAAACTATATTGTCCAAATTGTCCAATAAAGTCTATGATACTAACAAAGCTAGTATGTTCTTGCAAAGAATGGTTAGGAGCGAAGCGCCATCACACTAGTGTAGCTTAGCATGCTAGCCCGGTCAATGACACATCGACATATAGGCTAACGGGGGAAATATATGCCCGTTAGCCTGTATGTCGATGTGTATTCCAACAGACTGGGCAACATATATTTTGGACAAATAAAACCTACGTGGACATGTGAAGTGTCAGTGCCTATTTCGTTCTCAATATGGAGATATGCTGAGGAAATGCGTTCCAACATTAGCATGGTTAATTGCGGTTTCTAGTACTGTATGTGCGACGGGCACATATGGGGTGGTATTTGCTTGGCACAATATAATGCATTACATGTAATGATGTTCTACTTAGTGTATTGACATGGTAGTATGCTATAGGATTTATGCGTAACATGGTTTTTCGTGACGTAGGTTGGCTCATAGAATTGCACTCTGCACTGAAAGATGGGGATGTGCGTACATGGAAGAGAATACAGTGCGTCAGATTGAATGCAACATGGAGTAGTTATGCTGAATGAAATGTGGCGGTAATTTTACTTTTGGCCTTGGCTTGCCATCAAAGGAGGCCTATGCGATATATAATATATATTATTATATATAATTGTTTCGATGGTGGTCCGTGCGGTCCAACTAGACATTTTAGCAGGGTAATGCCAACAATCTGTCCCGACTACTGACGAAAATATTGCTGCATAACTTTACAAATACATTTGGCTAACAGACATCAGTAAAATGTGGCATAATTACTTAGTAAACCATCCTGTAAGAAGCATAAACAAGAGCAACCTACAGCGTAGGACTCGTCGATTGCCATTTGAAGTTCCTTGGAGTATGATTCGGATTCGGCTGCGTATCTGGCAACCTCAGTCATGGAGAGTGGGAGGGGACTACAGAATTTTGACCGTGATTGCAGTACCATTTCTGGCCACATTACTACATATGGCACCTTTAAAAAAAAAACTACTGAGTATCACGGCTAACTTTGTAATAACTAGCGCAGGTTGTACTGCCTCCTACTGGGGCTACCTGGTAGTGTTTCCGAAATGGGTTCCAAAAAGCAGGGATTTATTTGATGGAGGTTTTTGTTTGTTCAAATGTAACATGAATAGTGTCCCTCAGTCCCTTTATAAAGTTGCCATATAAAGACAACATGTTTATATCATGTGAATAATGTGGTCGCAGATGCTAGCTTACCTGATGACGGTGTTCCTCTCGCGGTGTGCAACGTAAGCGTTGTCGGTGAAGAGAATGGTGTGATACGGCACTACCATGTCGCACGTGGGCAGAATGCCGCGGCTCATGTGGTTCACGCAGTCCAAGACACCATTGTACACAAGTAGGTCATCCACAAGCAGCTGCAAACACACACATATAAATGTATTTACATAAAGTTTTTGTTACCTTAAAAAAAACAAATACATGGCAAAAAGGCTCACTCCAAACTCTTTTACGCCCCTCTGTGGGGTTTTGGAGTAGTTCCAGAGTTTAATCATGGACACAGTCACCGGGTGATCAAAGATGACGTACACACGGTTCACCTGGATGCAAACAAAAGATTCAAAGAGTAGAAACGGCAAAAATCCTCTCTCGCACATCTTACCAGTCCAGGCAGCACAGGGGCCAGCCACGTGTGCCTGCCATCATTGGCGCTGTTGACACCATCTATTAATTTATCTGGAGTCCTCACGTCGCCACTCACGTTGTCCAGCACGTTAACGCTATCTGGGAAAGCTGCGATGTCTGGCACACGTTGAGGAACAGATATAAATGTCATGACATGATTAATACATCATTCATTTAACACCGGGGAGGGGCATTTAAACAGATTATTTGGTACAGGCTTGAACAAGAAGCCATTCAACTGCCTATAAATGCTGCATAGATTACAGTCTAGCGATGTAACGACATGAAAATGTCATATCATGGTTATTGTTATATTATATATTATTATCGCAATATTTTTGAAAGTGTTCAAAAGTACTTATACACACACACTGAAATCTTTGAACTAGTTATTTAAAAAAAGAAAAAAACCTGTTAGAAAACCCACATTTTGCATGCTTCACAGATAGTGTTTTAGTTTTAGCATTTTATTTGTTTTAATGGCTAAAGCTTTAATTGTTTGAAATATTGGTTTGTACTTTCCGATTTATTTGAATGAAAAGTGCTTAACAAATCAAATCTATTATTTTTTCTGGCGGGCATTGTGGCGTTCTACTCTGTTCAGCAGTCCTTGAACGCACCGCATCTGTCTCGTATAATTCCTCCGAGTATAGAACGATTACTTTGTTCTGTGCACAACTGAATAGCTTAGTTACTCAGACAGTAATGTGTTTACACACTGTAAGCTTAGATTGGGGTATTTCATTTCTTTTTGAGGGAAAAACATTGTTTCTTGTTTTCTTGTTAGCGTTTAAGCTAGCGACCTGGCGCTAGGCAGTCTGTGAGTTTACTAAAAAGTGTAGTTAGCGATTCGATGATTTTAATTTAAAACAGTAACACTAACTGTCGGGAGTTTTTTTTTTTTAAACCGCGGTTATCATTAATACCGTTTATCGTTACATCCCTATTCCAGTCTGTTAGTTATGACATAAAAAATTACACTCACTGGCTAATCTACTGTCATGCAATACAACTATACATACCAATATGTGTGCCTTAAATTATAATAATGCTTGATTTTATTGGCAGACAGGCATTAATTAGGGCAAGGATCCTCTAAGAATTGCTTTGTTTTCTCTTATCATTTAATATTTTGTACTGTTATTATAATTTCAGCAACTAAATTGGCTTTTGAGGGCCTTAACACATAAGCAATAGCCACCAATGCTCCCAATAGAAACAATTTTATACATAACAGGATTCACAACATAAGCTGTAAAACGCACAAGTAGTCTGCCATTTTTGGTTTGTGAGTGTCATTTTTGGTGAATTTGGCCCATTTATTTTTGCAGCATAGCACATCATAATCAGAGCTGATTCTAATGTGAATTTTTTATATTTTTTTTCAAGATTTGGTTTGGACCTTTTGAGATTGATTACTATTGAAAACCACTGCTAGTAGCAATCTCCAAAAAAGATACTATTGTCACTGAGGTTGATCTTCTCGTGGTTCGGGTTGTAGAACTCGACACCATTCAGGCCGATGTAGTAAGGGTCCCCCCAGGTGGTTAAGAGCTGCAGCTGAAAGATGACTGGTAGGTAGAACAATTATTAAGGAATAATAAATATGAAGTTATTGATAAACACAGTCGTTTTGTATGAGTGGTGTTTGGTGAAAGATACATCCACAAGGCATGATGGGAGCCTCATAATCCATGCTGGCCTGTTCTGTTCTCTTAACGCTTCGTCTGAAGTGGACACAAGTGAATTGTTAAATGTGTGACTCTTAATAATTAATGACACACACGTACGAAATAGTGTCTTCTTACTTGTCAGGGCACTCTTCTGCACTCTTGTTGTCAGTGGGCGCCTGCATGAAGTCCACAAAGAGGACCTCTTGAGCAAAGTCAAAGTGACAGTTGCCTGGTCCTTTCCTGATCAGAAAGCCCTCGGCTGGGGAGATGACCACATCATCCATGATCACATGGATCACTTTCACCTGCGTACAAATATTCAATGTAAAAATATATAATGATCAACATTCATTTGTATACACCTTTCTCGTTAGTATCTCACCCCTCTATATGAATCCTCAGGGGACTTGTTGTAGTTCCAAATGCGCAGTCCGGCAATGGTCTGGGTGTGTGGGAAGCTGATGGTCAGAGTGTGTGCCTCTCCATAGGAGAAAGGAATCAGCCACATGTGATGGTCGTCCATGGTGATGTTGTGGCCGTCTATGATCCTGGAAAGTGACAAAGACAACTTAAAAAAACAAAATTCCAAGTAAAAAAGTACCAAGCTAATAACGTATTGATTCGGATACATGACAACAATGAATAAAAGACCATTCTTGTTTTTCAAGACCTGTTTGAGAAAAAATATTTTCTAAGACCTTTGTTTGGCACCACTTGTTGGTTTGCTTGTGTAACTCTCTGGACCCCGAGTATAAGCCAACCAGTCTTTTTTTGTTTTAATTCAACAATGAACTTAAAGGGGAACTGAATTTTTTGGAAATATTACCTATCGTTCCCAATACCTGTGTAATACAAGAACACGTGTTCAAAATATATTTATGCATTTTCATTTGTAAATTACGGCAAGTACGAGGTGGTTAACAGTGCAGCTAATGGCAGTACACTATTCCCATAAAGCCTTCTAAAAAACATCAAAAAAATGCCAACAATACTCCATTTACATCTCGTAACCCAAATATTAACCAAATATTAGCAATATTATTATTACAAGCGCTCATGCAGACTAACTATTTTTAGTGATCACAGAGAACTTATGCAGCTACACTATTGCTTGTATTATGCCACGTGACTTCTTCCTGGACGTGAAACAGTAGTGGTCAACCAAGCTAAGATGGCTGTTGTGCAACAAGCAGCGCACAAACTATCTGAGTACGCAAGGGGCCTAGATCTACATCTTCCTCCAAAAAGCAGATACGAGCAAAAAATCTAACTATGCAATGGAATAGATCATTATACTTTATCAAAAAAAGATTTGTTGAGTGATATTAAGGATTATCCAATGGTGGAGTTCCCAGACATATCGAACTATCTGGTGCTCCAAACATCATTCTACACAAAAAACAGATGAAAACATGGAAAAACATGGATGTCTACAACTTCTTTGTGTTTGGCTGGGTCAAGTAAATTGGAATCAAGACTCTCTCGGATAACTATGCCTTGTTTTTGCTCGGTTAAGGTTGCATTTCATGATTTTACTTTGCGTCTTGCGAGCACGCGTCCATGTAAATAAACTACATCTGATGACTAGCACCCGACAGCTAACACCCGTGACTGCATATCTATTTAACAAACTAACAATTACTGAATCATCACTATATTTGATTTTTGTCATGTTGTCATATGTACTCTGATACATGTGTGTACAACATAAAGACGTAGAACCTTTCCTGACAAAGTACTGTATGTGATACAAGTATCTGTTTGTTAAAAATGTAAATACAAACAAACGAAGTGATCACTAAACTTGTGCGTTCTACAACTCTACTCCCTTGGACTATAGTGCGTGACACTTTTCTCGTCTGCATTTTAAAATCTCGCACTCTTCCGCCCTTTATGATTACCTCTCGAGGGACTCTGAAGAAACGTTTATTCTTTTCGCAATTTGAACGGATCGTACAGCCGAAAACAACGCAAGGATAGGGCATTTTTCTTTGAGAAAGGCTAAATGGCGCCTAGTACCCATTGAGAACAGACACTCGCTTGACCACCACGCATATTTAATGAGCCGGACGTGATGTCATGTAAACCCAAGCAATTGACATACTGAGCCGGTGAGCAGCTGCATGGCCTCTAAACGGGTGAAAGTTAATTGTAGATTATAAATTATTCTTCTCACCTGGATAGTAGAAGATTATAGCCATAAAATGGGAAGTTGGTAAATTTTGACATTCAATTTAGACACGGAGATGGCGAGAAAGACGGGAAAAAACGGAATTACGATTATTTCTTCGTCTAAAAACGGGAAGATATAAACATCCCATCAGTCGGCATTCCAGTGTGAGCAGACATTGTACAGTAAGTGAGGTTTTATTATGTTTGTTGTTTGCATTTCTTGTTCAGCACTTTGGAATACTTCAAAAGCTGGATCTGTTTAGCACACAGCTTCTAAAACCTGTAGCTCATTCTCCTTACTGTATATTCATGCTCAAAAATATAAGGTTCTGGTTCATTATTTGTCCCAAAGTAATCTTTGTTGTCTCTCAGGAAGTCTGTCATGATTAGTAGTAGTTGTTGTTGTTGAAGGGAAAAACCAACCTTGTGATGAGTCTGTGAAATTAAAGCGCCGTTGTATACTTAAAATTACTCAAATACCGTATGTATAAATTATATGTATTTACATGTTATATAAATGTGCCGGTTACTACATTAAATATATGCCTAAAGCATGTATACAAAACGTTGGAGGTTTTTTAGAGCACTTTGTAGGCGGAATACAGCGATTCTCATTGGCTCCATTGTTAGCTGATTTTTGCAATTGTTTATTTACGAGATAGAATGCGTAACCCCCTCTCCGCCCAAAAAAACATGTTATTGTCTTACATAAGGGTTGTGAATGATAGGCAACATTTAAAAAAAAGGTGCAGTTCCACTTTAAACCTTTACATACCAATAGTAATAGTAATCATAGCCACATAGTTTTTTGTTCAAGAGAGAAAATTTGGAGTGTGGTGCTTAATTTATTAGGTGGACCAACTGCAACAAAGTTGAATACATTATTAGAGCAATTTGAAATTTGGAAACATTTTCTTTTCATATGAACATGTCAGACATACTTATCAAGGGTGCGCAAGTCATGATCATATTTGGGCAAGTCATTGAGGTCCCTGGGTGAAGCGGCCATGATACTGAGGTCCAAAGGTAAACCTTCTCCATCCCTCCCAACCACCTCCAGTCCTGTTAAACCCACGTAATGAGAGTCGCCCCATGTTGACATGAGCTCCAGTCGAAGGCCTGGTGGAGTTGAGCATGGAGAGAGAGAGAGAATGATTTCAATGATTGCATAACAGTAAAAATAAGTGGTTGTGATGTAAACAGAAATCTTTGTGCTCACACTTTCCAGTGTACATCCCAGGGATCTGCTCCATGTTCTCCGACGGGCTCACAGTGGCATTGAGGTGAAGATTAAGCTGTAATACACCACAATAATTATTTTGTTTGGATAGTTAACATTAGTTTTGGGAAATTCTACAAATTTGGGTATCAATCCAATAGCAAGTAGTTACAGGGGCAGTAATGGCCATATCAATGTTGATACTTCAAATGTTCAAGATAATTGGATGATTACATTGTGTATCACAATTATGATCAGATAAAAACACAGGATGGCGGTGTAACAATAAAATGTTTATATTTCAATGATGTTATAGTATTGGTTCTGATTTAAACCATTTTTTGTCTAGCCCTCCTGTATCCAGGGACTTATTTCCTGTGTTTGTAAACAATAACAGAAACAAGAAAATATTTTAGCTAGAATGAGTCATCAATATGCATTATCACAATATAACGATAGTAATAAAAGCTCTATCGTCGGCAAAATCAATAACATTTATATTGTCTTTATTGCGCAACCAGACTACGATTGTTCTCTGAGTAATTTCACTAAATCAAGTCTTTTCTAACATTCCAAATTACAAAATACTACAAGTAAGTATTTTTATTTGTGCAGATATCGTATAGGGTTAATATTGGTTTTGCCTGATACTCAAGACTCCAACATTGGTTTGGTATCGAATGTGAAAAAGTTGTATTGGAACACCCCTCGTGATTAGTGTTGCCAACTTAGTGACTTTTAAGTTATATTTAGCGAGAAATCAGAGCCCTCTATTCTACTCTTTCCAAAAATATTGGTGACAAATCTAGTGAAGAGATTTTTGGAGACTCAGCAGCAGTGAGTGCTGCTGTGTTCCTCTCCCCTATTTAAAAGCACTTCCATGGGGCTCTATCTCGATTGTGAAATAAGAAAAAGAAAAAAGCGGCAAAAGAAAATGCATCACAACCAATTATGCAAATTTGACGAAGACGTCATTGTCTCAGTCCTCCTTTCTCATTGACATGATGCTGCCTTTGACCTGCCCCTACCTAGATGAGCCTTCCCAGCACTTTAAAAATGAGTTTTGATTAAAAAGTAGGCTTTGCAACACACAAGATGTATAACTAATGTTGTGGCCAGCGTGCGTACAATCAAGAACACTTGTTTACTTACAGCAAGGTCCTCTTCCCTGAAGCCGGCCTGTGTAAAGGGCCTTTCCTCCCCCTCTCCGTCTGCAGTGCGAGGTCTCTGCAGCTCCTCCTCATACACGGGATTCTCAAAACCTTTATTTTCACTGAGGAAGGTTTCATCAAACCGGGACATCGCCTCTAGGATCTCATCATCGGTAGTAAATAAAATAGTGTCTCCGAACTGATCCAAACCTGTATTTAAAGAAAAAGTTGTAATAAAAACAAGTAAAATGGAAGAGTTTTCTCCCATACCTCCACAGAGCGTCCCAGAAGCTTTGGCGATCTCGCCCCTGAAGATGCACCGCCCATCCAGCAGCATCTCCACCTCCTTCACCCCACGGAAAGAGTGGATGCGGGACTTGTTGTAGTTCCACACACGGATCATGGCAACCTGGTAGGGGTGTCCAAAGTCCAGGAATATAGTGTGGCTACGTCCAGGCGTGAACGGGGCGAGCCAGAGGTGCATGTCGTCCTGCGTGCGATTAACGCCGTCGATCAGGTTGGTGACCACGCGAGGGTCCTTTCCGTATGCTGGGAGTATGTTGATGTCTGGGGGGTTGGCGGTGATGTGCGCATTTTGGAGGGGCTCTCCACTAGAACTGAAAACCTCCAGGCCGTTGAGGCCGACATAATGGCGGTCCCCCCAGGTGGACAAAATGTTAATGACCAATCGTTGGCCTTTGGGAAGCACCGGGATTTCAAACTCATCCTCTGCCTCCATGAAGGAATCCATGTCAGGGCCCTCACATGGGAGCTCTTTGGCGGCAAAAGAGGAGGATGGTGGACTCAGGGAGGTGGCTGAGTGGGTGACGGGGGGTGCAGTGGGGCCGCGGCTGTGTTGCTGCTGGAAGTCATCAAAGATGTCGCCCTCAAAGCCCATGTTGGAGATGCGACCACGTTGGCACTGGTTGAACTTTGTTAGGGAGTCCCAGGACTCCATGAGGTCATCTTGATGGCTGCGCAGAAGGGGTCTCGGGGTACGCTGCCTTCTACTGGTGCTGATCGCTGGCTCTGCAGAAAACAAACAATAGGAATTCATCTTTTCATGATGAGCAAATATATGTTCAGCTAGTTCATACACAACTGTAACAAAGAGCTAATGCACCTGTGTTTGACAGAGAAGCAGACTTTAGGGGTTGCTCCTCCATCTGTCGGATGTTTCGCAAAGAGCTCCTTCTCCCACTGAAGGGTCGCTCCTGCTTTGGTTCCCCGAACTCCTCCATCAGGTCGCAGCTGTTGTCCAAAGAATCCCCCTTCCACTGTGCTCCGTTCGCCGGCCTTTCCCCTCCCCTGCACACCCGCCCTGGGTTACATGCCAACTCCGGGAGTAAAGAGGAAGACGAAGCCGATGGAGATGGAGATTTGGACTCTGCCGGTTGCTGAGGCACCAGCCAGCGTGGCTTCTCCCTGCTGGCCTCGCAGCCCTCGGGATTGGCTCTCTTCAGGGGCTGTAGCCACTGGGGGGTCATTCGCGAGGAGGATGGCTGCATGGTGACGGTCTGTGCCATGGGTGCTGAATAGTCTTGCAGTCTGTAAGGTGGACGCTCCTCTGAGGTGGACAGGTCAAAAGAGTTCCTTTGTGCGGAGGAGCGCCGCCCAGAGATGGGTGGGAGAGGCGTGTGCGGACCCGATTGTGTGTCCATCATAGCTTGGCTTGATGATTCTGATGGCGGCAGGACTGAACTGTGGTGCTGGTGTGTGCTGCTGCTGCCCTCCCTGGCTTTCCTATCATCATCATACCGCTGGGGGCTGGCCCCACGCAGATTGTATCCTGAAGACGACGGGCTGGAAAACAAGGAGTCTGAAGCCTGGAGATCCTGGAGCTCAATTAGAGTGCTGTAGTCAAACACCTGATTGCCGCAGCCCCTCTCCAGCTCTCCCTCAAATACCAGCGTGCTGTTGAGGTACAGCTTTATATGGCATGCACCAATGTCGAGTTCCTGAAAAGAAAAAGAGAGGGAAAAACACTTTGAGTAACTAACTCATTCTATTTATAGAACACTTTTTATGGTGCACAAAGACACGTCGTAGCAAGAACTACATCACAGAGCATTTCGCTTTTCAGTATTAGCACAGCAATAGCAGGGTATAAAAACATTATTAATTCCACTTTAAAACTAAAAACATACATGCATGTAAATGATTTTAAATAATAACCACCAGCTAGTTAGCACAAAACAACACCCCTATCAAGTGTAATAATAACCAAGTGTCCATCTCATGTCATACACATTGAATAATTTGTCCAAAAAAGCACTGAATGAAGCTAGCTAGCACTAAGTAGCCCTGGTGGATAACAAGACATAACCGAGACACAACTTAAATCCGCCTGGTCCTAGTGGCAAAGGACCAACTCAAACCCGGATCAGCCTAGAATCTTCAAACTTGCATCGCCTTACCTAATGAGGTCAAGCAATCACCAAGAATCTGCCAGACTTTAAGGAAATTGTTACGGTTAAAGTAACAAAAGCAAAACCTATCGAGCAGTAATAGCACTTAATGAAAAGCGATGAGGATGAAAGACAAGCCCGCGCTTCCTCTTACACTAATCTTCCGGGATAATCTCTCACTGCTCCACATTTGGACAGACTTAGTGGCAGCCGAGCCAGCCACTGCTTAAAGAGAACTGCACCCCTGATGTAACCACACAAAGGGTCACCCCGCATTAGCAAAAAAAAACAACAATACACTGAAGCCAAAAATGAAATCTGATATGAGGTGACAGGAAAGGCAACGCTACTAACATTGAGGCTTCTGTTGTAGTTCCAGATTTTGATGCGAGATATTCCAAAATCTGCAGCGCGCTCCATGTTGCGGACGATGAAGTAGAGCTGGACTGGGGGGTGAAAAGGACACGTCCACATGTGGCGCTCCTTGGTCGTCTGTAAACCCACAAGAGCAGACCAAAACTAAATCAGTCAATGCCATATGCTCTCTGCGCAAGCAAATAATCCTGTAGGAGTGCATGTAGTTTTTGCAAATACGATGGATTACATGTACAGTATTATTTAGTGCATCTTTCCTGAAGCTAAATAAGGCATCAAAATGTCCAACAATCATTATACGCAGCACTGCTGCACAAGAAACTACACCCATATTATGTAATAGTGTTAAATGATCATATTTACCTTAATATAAGACAACCCGTTTTTGAAATAATGTCTTTATAAACATTTTTGGAGAGCCAAGTTTGTATAAACCCCTCAAAACCAAATATAAGACAAGCCCAACATTTTGAGACTATTTAACATATATATATATATATATATATATATATATATATATATATATATATATATATATATATATATATATATATATATACATATATATATATATATATATATATATATATATATATATATATATACTGTATATATATACAGTTGTGTTCAAAATAATAGCAGTCCCACATCACTAGCAAGATAAATCACTGTTTTTGTTAGAATTTCAACTTCTACACTGCAAGTAAGTTTCTAGAAGGTTTAGTAAAGGTATAGAAAACCAACAGACCCAACAGGAATGATGTGCATGCTGCTGATTCTGTGAAACTGAATCATTTACTGAAAGGGTCGTGTTAAAAAAAATAGCAGTGCTGCGTTCCATAAGTGACATCATTGATTATGTGTAAAAAAAAAAAAGTTAAACAAGTGGCCCTTATTTTAGGATCAAGGCAACTGACGCTGCATATGCTGGCTGTGCATTTGTACTTGGAAAAACAGTGTAAAATGGGTCGTTGAAGACACTGTTCAGAAGAAGAGCGTTTTTTGATTAAGAATTTAATAAAAGAGGGGAAAACCTATAAGGAAGTGCAGAAAATGATAGGCTGTTCAGCTAAAATGATATCAAACACTTTAAAATGGCAGCCGAAACCAAAAAGACGAGGAAGAAAAAGAAAAACGACTATTGTAATGGATCGGAGAATAACCAAAATGGCAAAGGCTCAGCCAATGATCAGCTCCAGGAGGATCAAAGAAGATCTAAGATGGCCTGTGAGTACTGTAACAATCAGACCACGTCTATGTGAAGCCAAGCTAGCAGCAAGAAGCCCCCGCAAAGTCCCATTGTTAAAAAAAAGACGTGTGCTGAAGCGGTTACAATTTGCCAAAAAACACATTGACTGGCCTAAAAAGAAATGGCGTACAATTTGGGGACTGATGAGAGTAAGATTGTTCTTTTTGGGTCTAAGCGCCACAGACAGTTTGTCAGATGTCCTGCAAACTCTGAATTCAAGCCCCAGTACACAGTGAAGACGGTGAAGCATGGTGGTGCAAGCATCATGATATGGGGATGTTTCTCGTACTATGGTGTTGGTCCTATTTATCGCATACCAGGGATCATGCATCAGTTTTAGTACATCAGAATACTGGAAGAAGTCATGTTGCTGCATGCTGAAGAGGAAATGCCCTTGAAATGGGTGTTTCAACAAGACAAGACCCCAAACACACCAGCAAGCGAGTAAAATCATGGTTCCAGACAAACAGAGTTCAAGTAATGGAGTGGCTAGCACAATCCCGAACCTTAATCCCATTGAAAACTTGTGGGCTGACATAAAAAATGCTGTTCATGAGGCAAAACCAAAAAATGCAGAGGAATTGTGGAACGTAGTACAATTGTCCTGGGCTGCAATACCTGTCGACTCCATGTGCCACAGATGTGAAGCAGTTATCAGAAACCGTGGTTATGCAACTAAATTATAGTTAATAATTCTAAGGAAAGTTGAATCTGCAAGCCTTTCTTAGTTTATACAGTACATTTGAGTTTTATAAAGAAAGCTGTCAACACTGCTATTTTTTTGTATTATATTTCTTGACTTTCTGTAAAATATTGTCAAATTGAATTACATTTTTCCAATTTTCTGGCTTTGAAATTGAATGTGCAGTCTCTCCAATGCATTTGTGTTCATTAAAATACAATTTATTTGAAGAATTTTGATGTTTACACACCTTTTTAAACACACTGCTATTATTATGAATATAACTGTATATATATATATATATATATATATATATATATATATATATATATATATATATATATATATATATATATATATATATATATATATATATATATATACATACATAATGGAATTATATCAAACTGATTTTTGTTTTTGATTGGACGCGTCATTTTGAAAATGCTTAAACGAAAATTTTAAGTATTTTGGAGTTCGGGTGTTGGTGGAGTGTACAGTGATAAAGTCATCTAAGATCATTTGTGTTAAAAAGATGGCAGATAAATATAAGAATATTATTCTTCCATCTGCTCCTTTCTGATCATGGAAATGTATAAGAAACAAAAAACAATGAAAGTGTCCACTGTATATGGCTTGTATATATGCATTTTCATGAAAGGAATAAAAAGAAATGATGATGAAAAAAATGATGATAATAATATCCAGGTAAATACGGTCAAAGCGAAGCATGATTACATCAGTTAAGGCTACATTTTTCTGTTTAATTATTTTGATTCCCAACTGCAGCTATTCTTCATGAGATCCTAAAGAAAGTATAACAATATACAGTTATATAGATAAAATAAAAAACTTACAGTTTATTATGTAAATAATATAAGTGCATATAATATTTCCAAAGATATACCTAATAATTTGGAAAATAAATGTTTGGTTCCAAACATTACTATGATAAACAATTTTCCGCAAAGTTGGAATCATTATGAAGCTAATATTTTCATAGTTAGAGCATAAATAAACCTTACCTTCTAATAACTGTTTTCAACATTATGAGAGCCCTCAAGACATGAAATAACACCCTTTAGTTCTTTTACACTCTTTGAATCTAATATAACGCTGTGGCCACGATACTGAACAATGCGTTCTGATTGGTTTGGACTCCTCTAGAGGCCTATTTTAATGTAGTATTGATATTTTCAGCTCATTAAGCCACGTTTATGCTTGAAAATGGCCAAAAATAAGCCAAAAATGCTGTAGAATATGCTTAATATATTAATAATCCACAATGTATTGAAGTTGCACTGTTGCAATATTTAAAGCGCCATGTTGCGAGGGACGACTGAATAGGTAATTTATTAATCTCAGGTATTATCTTTGCTTTGAAACAACAGCTAATAGCATTTTTCTCTTTAATCTATGGCAGTCGTCTCAGGCTAGTGATGCAAAATAAAATATTTGAGTATATTATTTTGAACTAAATATATTTGTATGTATTATTAGTTATAATTTGTTTGGAAAGGAGAATCTGAGGAGTTTTGGTAACAGAAACTTTCCTAAAGAAAGATAGCAATGAATATTTAAGTCTTTAATGTACCGATACCTACTTTCATTGCTGATGCAATAATGTAGTGACGCCACCTTATCGCAAGGCCAACACAGTTAGACAGAGAATCATTCACACACTAGCAGTCACGATTAAAATAGCAGTCGTTTCTGTATTATTATTTATTTCACTAACTGTTTCTTTGCTATCACTTTTAACATCATATTTGTACACATCATATTTGCTGATGTTGTTCTATTGTTGTTATTGTTATTGTTGTGTTTGCTATTGTTGTTGTCTCTCTGTCTTCCTTTTTTATCTCTTTCTATCCCCTCTGCACCAAATAATAATATAAATCCATTTAATAAAGTCAAATACAAATAAGGCAGCAAGAAAAGTATCCCACACTTCTCTTTTGTAAAGTCAATTTGTACAGCCGATATGGGCATCTACATCAACAATGTGATTTGCCTGAATAGCTGGACAGGACAAAAAACAACAACAACAAAAAACAATTGCGGTAGCTTCCTCATGTTTTTGTAGTGGTTGGTATTCGACTATACAGCAGATGGTGAGACTGGTGGCCGTTTAAAATACATTTTTAATACAGGATTAAAGAAAAATCTAAATGAGAATTTCTACATTAAAAGAATGTGTTAGCAAATGGGTTAGCTAGTGCAAACCGACCTTCGCCTTGCCATTGACAAGTGCCGCCAGATTCCCAGGATAGTCTGCGTTCCTGATGTCGAGGTCATGTGGCGACACGTACAGTTTTCTGTTCCCGGGTCCAAAAAACTGCAACTCAGTCAGGCCGACCTGCTGCTCGTGGCCCCAGTTGGACAGGATCTCCATCGTGACGTACAGAGCAGGGGTGACCTCCTGGGAGCGCCTCGGCTGCCAGGACGACAATAGAAAGCGTTCTCAAATACTGCAGAGTTAAGGAAGGTCAACGTAGGGTGTCATACTCACCGGCGTTTTGCTGTGGTCTGTTTTGCCACCCTGAGGAATGTTGAAGGAGGGTGCAGCTTCTAGTTCCTCCAAGGCTTTCAGCAGTTTGTGTTGCTCCCTGAAAGGCGGCATAACACACATCAATTGTTCTGTTCTGACCTCTCCATCACCACCCCAAAGCACTTTGTATTTTATTGCATGTTATAGAAAGTAAAAAGTACATTGGATTACCACAAATACAAGAAGGAAGATACTAATCTACTTGTTGTGTCTTTATTTGTCATATTTTATCATCAAACCTGGAGCCCATGAGTGTGATTCTCTGCATGGCCAGAGTGACACTGCTCTCCTCTCGGTCGTTGCCTTTGCCATGCACTAAGCCGTTCATCATCTGTTGCCCTCTGCCCTGGATCAAGTGAAGCAGAATGGAAGAGTCAGACACACACACACAAAAAAACATTTTGGGAAAAGGTGTAGTAGCGAGACATATATGGGGCTGGATTAAAATCATACAGTCAAAGTAAGAATACGGTCACAATAATGGAGGTGTGAGCTATGCAGACCATGTTGCGAGCGAAGAGCTCAGGACTATTGTTTTCTCTCTGGATGGCCTGGCACACCCCACGTGCGACCTCATCTTGGTCCTGCTTCTCAGTGAAAGTCCTCCTAGCGGTTGACAGGGGCCTCTCTGCCTGACTCGCTGGCCCTAAAAAAACACACACATGCTCTTGTCATCTAACCGATACTATACTGAAACATGATCTCAAATGTTGCAAGGCTGGCAAAAAGATGTACTTGGACAATCCCAGCTGTCTTTGGAAGGTGGTCTATCCAATGTTTTGCTCTTCACCAACACTGGCTTACAAGGTATGAAAGAGTCACTGTTTTCCTTCCTCTTCGCAGACAATGAACGCTCAAGCTTACGATCTAGAAATAATTCAAACAGAAGAAAAGAAGAAAAAATAATCGCCGCCAACAAACAAGGAATAGTCACCTAACGACAAAGAAAAAATAGCCGCCGCCAATGAAGAAGAAATAGCTGCCGAACAACCAAGAAGAAATAGTCGCCAAACAATGAAAAGGAAGTACCGGTAGTCTCCGCCAATGAACAAGAAATAGGCCTCGAACAACAAAGAACAAATAGCCGCCAACAAAAAAGAAATAGCCGCTGCCAGCAAAGAAGAAATAATCGCTGCCAACAAACAAGGAATAGACGCCAAAAAACGAAGAAAAAATAGCCGCCGCCATCGAAGAAGAAATAGCCGCCGAACAACAAAGAAAAAATAGTCGCCAAACAACAAAGAAAAATAGCCGCCGTCAACGAAAAATAAATAGCCACCGAACAACTAAAACAAACAGCCACTGCTAACGAAGAAAAAATATCCGCCATCAACTAAGAAGAAATACTGTAACTGACGCCAACAAAGAAAAAACATTTGATTAAGGGCTATATAAATACAATTACATTAATTTAATAATTGAAATAGTCGTAGAACAACAAAGGAGAAATAGCCGCCAACGAAGAAGAAATAGCCGCCGAACAACAAAGAAATAGTCGCCAAACAACGAAGAAAAATAGCCGCCGTCAAAGGAAAATAAATTGCCGCCGCCAACGAAGAAGAAATAGCCACCGAAACAACTAAGAACAATTCGCCACTGCTAACAAAGAAAAAATAGCCGCCGCAAACTAAGAAGAAATACTGTAACTGACGCCAACGAAAAAGAAACAGTCGCCGCTAACGAAGAAGAAACGTGTGATTAAGGGCTATATAAATACAATTAGATTAATTGGTTATTTGAAATAGCCGTCGAACAATGAAGGAGAAATAGTCTCCGCCAACAAAGAAGAAATAGTCGCAGACATTGAAGAAGAAATAGTCGCAGACATTGAAGAAGAAATAGCCGCCACCAACAAAGAAGATATAGTTGACAAACAACGTAAAAGATATAGCTGCCGAACAACTTAAAATAAATAGCTACAGGCAACAAAGGAAAAATAGCCGCCGCCAACAAAAATAAATATCCACTGGAAACAAAGAAGAAATAGCCACCGCCAACGAAAAATAAATAGCCACTGAACAACGAAGTAGAAGAAGTAGTCGAACAATGAAGGCCAAGCTTGTGATGAAGGCCCTAGAGAAATAAATTTTGATTGATTGATTGATTGACGACACTAAATTGTTCCTAGTGTGTGAATGTTGCCTGTTTATCTGTGTTGGCCCTGCGATGAGGTGGTGACTTGTCCAGGGTGTACACCACCTTCCGCCATAGTGCGGCCTAGTCCTAATGTGAAGAAAATCCCCTCCAAAGCAGTCAGTCAATGGTGAGTAGACATGTTAACATACAGTGGTGAACTTATTTTAACAATTATATGACGGTTAAAAATATTAAAATCTAAACGTCCGTCACGTTATAAGCGGAGAGTGAAGTTTTATAATACAGTAGCTAACTTCTTTCAACATTCGCATGACATAAAACATTTCAAAATATTACTTAGAAATTCGCTTTAGAAGTTTATACGACAGAGACAGTTTGACACTGAAACTGATCAACGGTTGCTTACTTCCAACAATGTGTTTGTTTATTGGGATCATCAAGAAGATATTTACATATTAGAGTGGACGGTGACACCCACCTTTAGGTGCAGGTCCAAAGTCAAGTACAATGAGGTTTGCCGGGTCAAAATGGCTATGGGAAGTTCCGGGACGTGCGTTGGAGGAAGACTTGGAGGAAGGCACAGGAAGTCCAAGTTCGTCTAGACTTTCTGTGCTCTCCTCCCGCTCGATTTGCTCCTCCACCCACTCTTCGTCTGACTCCTCTCCCGCTGAGCCGCGGCTGCTATGCCGCATGCTGTTTTCCAGGCTGCGCCTCAAAACCTGGTTTAAAAGGAGGTCAGCGTTAACTGTCAATCAAGCAGGTGCACACACTAATATGTGCATTGTGAATTAGGGGAATAACAAGCATTTTTAGAATCCTAATCACCTTCACTTCCTCGAGGTTGAGAAGCACCTTCTCGTTGTGGTCCTGATTCGCTTGGTCTCTTTCGCTCTCGGGCCGGGAATGCTTATAATTGTCCCTTGGTGAGCGGGGAGCGCGAGGCGAGCGTGGGCCGGAGGTCTGTGTGAGGAGTGGTGGTTGGAAGGGGGCAAACGGCAGAGATGGAGAGATGCTAAATAGTACAGACAGCTGCTGTTGACACACACAGCCCCTCCCCTTAATAGAAATAAAGCACCCCCACACACAGGCTTGGTTATATGTGCACACTACCTCCATGTCTGTGCTCTCATAGGGCTCAAAATCATCCGAGTAGCGCTTTTGCGGGCATATCTTCAAACTCAGTCCATCCTCTGTCCGGATTATGATGGAATCCTGCACAAACATCAAATTCTTAAAAATACATATTCAAAGTGAAGGATGGATAGTGCAAATAAAATGTATGTACCTGCACCCATTCTTTCCTCTGGACCTTTCCCGGGGCTGTGTGGCTCCTCTGCTTGTGGCTGTCCTCCAAATGACTATCTTCACTTAGCTGGTAGGCGCTTCTAGAGACATCTGCTGATGAGTCACAGCACAGAAAGGAACATGAAGAGAGCGTGCCGCGCGGCGATCACTTGAGCGCAGATGGAACACGCAATTATGCATGCAGATGGTCCACGGCACATAAGGGCAGGAATAGAGGGAAACCTGCTGCAAGCTACAAACTGTCACTATCATTTATTCAACCAGGAATGGACATGGGAATCATAGCGTGCCAGGTGCAGGCTCATAAATGGTGGCTATTAGCAAGCGCTCCTTATGGTGGGGGTGAAAAGGCAAAAAGGCGAGTTTTGAGTAAATATGATTAAAGTGGACGACAAACGCAGTCATCACGTTCTGTAACAATTTATTTATATTAAGACTTATCGAATATAAAAGGTGGTATTCACCTGAAGTCACGCCCGGCTCGTGTATGCAAGGCTCAAAGTGGTGGGCCAACGAGTGTCTGTTGCATTGTTTTAGGCTGTTGGAACCGTTCAAATCGCGAAAAGAATAAAAGTTTCTTCAGAGTTCCTCGAGAGGTAATCAAGGAGGGCGAAAGACGTAAAGATTTTACGGAAGACCAGGAAAATAGAGGTACGCACTCCAGTCCAGGGAGTAGAGTTGAAGAACGAACAAGTTGGCAGTGATCACTTTGTTAAAGGTTTGTTTGTTATACTTTTAACGTTTAGTATTTTTTATTGAAGTATTATTTTTTAATATTAATTGTATTTTATCTTTTTTTCAGAGTTCTTAAAACACATTTTTACTACCAGTGTTTCGTATAGCACCAACTCCGCGAGTCTAAATAAAAGAAAGCAAATGTGAGCAAAACCTAAAAGTGTTAAGCTTTTACCAAAGGCAGCAATCATAAAGCTTAGCTTTTATCACATACAAAACCTTGACATCCTATAGTTATATTTTGATGAAGACGGGGAAAAAACATGCATACTCGTAACGATGCCTGCAACATCAATAAGGCAACAAGCATGGATGTCAGTGGACGTGAAGTTAAGTCATAAAATGCAACCTTACCCAGCAAAACGATACATGATTTATCAAGGAGAATCTTGATACCAATGTCCTTGACCCATCCACACCCAAAGAAGTTATAGGTCTACATGCTTTTTCAAGTTTTCATCTGAACCAGATAGTTCGTCATGTCTGGGAATGTGACTGACGGATAATCCTTGATATCAATCAACAAATCATTATAACGTATATTCCATTGCATTGTTTGATTATTTGCTCTTATCTGCTTTTTATGACATGATCTAGGCCTAATAGGCGTAATTGGATAGTTTGCACTGTTTGCTGCACAGTAGCCATATTGGTTTGGCGGCCCACCACTTCATTTACTTCCGTTCAAAAGTAACGTGACGGAATACAACTATAGAATTAATATTTTCCGGGGTCAACATGTCAGCGCACTCATGCAGCCCCAGACCTATGACATGACCACTGCCATGCCTGACTATGGGCCAGACACAGTTACAGAACAGTGGCACTGTACCTCAACTTAAAAGTGTTTTCAGATAAGAGCTGTCTCTTAACTAATTGATATACTTTGAGTTACAAGCATTCCCACCATTTGTTGGCGTAGAAAAAGCTCCAACCAAAACCTTTTAACTTGTCTAACACACTAGCATTAACTTAAAGCGTAAAATTATCTTAACTTAGTTTTTTTCAACAATGGGAACGACGAAAGTGAGTGTGAAGGACAGGGTTTGGAAAAATAAATGGATGATATTCATCGAATTAAAAGAAGAAACGATCAAAACATGACAGTTAGCAAAGCAGTTAGAGTGTATCACAGCGAGTCTGCACCCTACTGAAGCAGCATGAGTCTAACACTAGCCAAGGGTGTTAAAATAATTTCGAAATGGCGGACATCTATCGATGAAAATATGGAGAAGCACCACAAAGGAGACAACGTGGAAGTCCACTCTCCAAGTTTTTCTTTTTAAAAGGCATGTTACGTGATAAAAATGTGATATGTTGGAGGCGGTCGAAATCCCAATTAATTGTATTTGAATGAATTTCAATGGGAGACGTTGACCTAATATACTAGTGTTTTCAGTTAAGCGCTCTGTCATAGAACCAATTAAACTTGTAAATTGAGGTACTATTTTATCTTGCTACTCACTTGTGTTGACAGCTATTTAGACAATCGTGGTTGTGTGTTGATTCATTGTCAGTGGATGGTAAATCTAAACAGCTATACAAGCTATACACTGACTACACTAAAATACACAGGCAGGGCTGTGTCCCACCAAACGCATCTAATTTTTGTTGCTTAGACCAGTGTTTTTCAACCTTTTTTGAGCCAAGGCACATTTTTTGCGTTGAAAAAATCTGGAGGCACACCACCAGCAGAAATCATTAAAAAACGAAACTCAGTTGATAGTAAAAAGTTGTTGTCGTAATTGTTGGATATGACTTTAAACCATAACCAAGCATGCATCAATATAGCTATTGTCTCAATGTAGGTGTACTGTCACCACCTGTCACATCGCAGCCTGACTTATTTTGAGATTTTTGCTGTTTTCCTGTGTGTAGTGTATTAGTTCTTGTCTTGCGCTCCTGTTTTGGTGGCTTTTTCTTTTGTTTTGGTATTTTCCTGTAGCAGTTTCATGTCTTCCTTTGAGCGATATTTCCCGCATCTACTTTGTTTTAGCAATCAAGAATATTCCAGTTGTTTTTATCCTTCTTTGTGGGGACATTGTTGATTTTCATGTCATGTTCGGATGTACATTGTGGACGCCGTCTTTGCTCCACAGTAAGTCTTTGCTGTCGTCCAGCATTCTGTTTTTGTTTACTTTGTAGCCAGTTCAGTTTTAGTTTCGTTCTGCATAGCCTTCCCTTTGCTTCAATGCTTTTTCTTAGGGGCACTCACCTTTTGTTTATTTTTGGTTTAAGCATTAGACACCTTTTTACCTGCACACTGCCTCCCACTGTTTCTGACATTTACAAAGCAATTAGCTACCGGCTGCCACCTACTGATATGGAAGAGTATTACACGGTTACTCTGCCGAGCTCTAGACAGCACCGACACTCAACAACAACACATCATTTGCAGACTAATTACTGGTTTGCAAAAAATATTTTTAACCCAAATAGGTGAAATTAGATCATCTTCCACGGCACACCAGACTGTATCTCACGGCACACTACTGTGCCGCGGCACAGTGGTTGAAAAACACTGGCTTAGACAATACTCTACTGATAGCCAGGACAAAGAAACAGGTTACAGCTGTGCCATAAGTTAAATTTTCAGTACGATGGTCATAATTAGACTTTTTTCATGCTCTTTGCCATCATGACTATTACCTTTATGTTGCAGTATAGCGCCACAAAAAATATGTCACAGCCAAAGAATAATCAAAACACACTGGTTTATGCTCACTGAGCTGTCATGTTCGACAAGTACTTTTGGTTGCATCGTATGTGCTCACCTGCTGTACGTGTGGTCCTCCAAACAGGCGTGGCGCTGACTGGCTTGTTGTACTTACAGCTCTTGCGTGGCCTCTTGAAGGATTCCGCATTGGCTCCATTAAAGTAAAGAGAGAAGCCCTGCTCGAGCCTTTCCAGCTCTATCTTTCTTGGGTCTTTAGCTTTGAGGCGGTTCAGGATTCTGTGGACCAACAACAAATTATTGTCAGAAGATTTGGCAGATAACTTTCTAAAAACAGGTAATCACAAGGACTGGAAGTCACGCACAGGCCGTGCATCTTCTCTGTGACATACAATCTATTCGGTCTCCTGAGAGCTCGTGCTCACACTTCACCTGTTTTTGTGCTGGAGGGCGATTAAATATTCATCCACATTGTCATCACCGACAGGCTTCTTTCCTTGGCACGACTTTAGGTGCACAAAAACAACAACAAAAAGAAGTCAAGAAAGCCTACATTATCATTCAAGATTAAACTATGCATAAAGCTTTCACCTTCTGTCTAAAATCAACTATAAGATAGGCCATCCATCGCCTTCAAATAATGTATCAATGTACAGCTAAATTGATCTTCAACAGAATCAAGTCATCAATATCATTATCAATACTTACAGCAATTAAAATTCAACTATTCAGTTTTATTGGAAAGAGGATGTATTGAATTTTGCCACACCATCATGCAACATCAGCAGGAAGAATGAGAAAAAAAATCCCAAAGCCCTTACTTGGGTATTTCTAGAGGCCAACTAGGCTACAGCATCTGTCAAAGAGCAGGAAGGGAGCAGAAGACAAGCAAAGCAGGACAGAGGAGCACAGAACTGTTGTTAACAAGAGCAGAAATCCAGTCCAGAGAATACATAGGGACAGCGGCTGAATTGTAAAGAGCTTTCTTGGTGACGTGCAGAATAAAACAGAGCAGCAGACTGTAAATTGAACCGAGATGAGTGGACTCAACACGCTGAGTGGACGTGACCAACCTCGCTATTATCATCCATCATGCGGCTGCAGATCACGCTGTGTCCACAATAAACATCACCTTGTGGGCTGTTCCGAGGCCTGCACCTGAAGCACCTCCTGACCCGGGATATCCGTTAGGAAATCTTTATTTTGAAGAGGGCTGCATCCACCATGTCCAAACAGTAATGGGTTGCTGTGGCAAAAAAAAACATGGACTTAGTATTGCAGCTAACATTGTCCAACGATGTTTGGGACGGCGTGGCGCAGTTGGGAGAGTGGCCATGCCAGCAACCGGAGGGTTCCTGGTTTGATCCCCACCTTCTACCAACATCGTCACGTCCGTTGTGTCCTTGAGCAAGACACTTCACCCTTGCTCCTGATGGGTTGTGGTTAGGGCCTTGCATGGCAGCTCCTGCCATCAGTGTGTGAATGTGTGTGTGAATGGGTGAATGTGGAAATAGTGTCAAAGCGCTTTGAGTACCTTGATATTAGAAAAGCGCCATACAAGTACAACCCATTTACCATTTAGTTACGTAACATTTCAGCCACGATACATTTTACCTGTGCAAACATTACACTTACAAACTAACCTTTCATCTTTTTAATGTTTTTCCACATCAAACATGAGGTGGACGCAGGCAAATACTGCGGCATGGTCATGCTGGACCTTCAGAAGGCCTTTGACACCGTAAACCACGCTATACTGTTGGATAAGCTCAGAGCAATCGGATTTGATAAAACCTCATCGAGCTGGATGCAATCTTACTAGGAGGGGAAGAAACAGGTGGTTGAGGTGAATGGCACCGTGCCCCCCCCCCCCTCTCAGTAAGCTGTGGAGTCCCCCAAGGCAGTATATTAGGGCCTTTACTGTTCCTAATATACATAAACGACATGTCATCAGCATGCGACTGTGAATTGTTCCTGTTTGCGGATGACTCGGCCCTGCTGGTATCCGGCAAGGACAAGTCACAGGTGGAAAAAATCCTCAGTGCTGAACTCCTTAGTATTTGCACCTGGCTTGCTGACAATAAACTATCCATACAGTTAGGTAAAACGGAATCCATCCTATTTGGGTCCCAAATCAATCTCAAGAAAGTCAGTGACTTCACTATAAAAGTGGGTGACATTGTTAACACCAGGAAAGATGAGGTCACCTACCTAGGTTCCATTCTAGAGGCTAATCTTTCCTGTGATAAAATGGCAACCAAGGCAGGGTTTCCCACACATTCATTTATTTGTGGCGGCCCGCCACGAAAGAATTACGTCCGCCACAAATAAAATAAAATTAAAAAAAAAAAAAAATAAAATAAAAAATATATATATATATATATATATATATTTTTTTTTGTCCTCTCCAGCTTCTCAGGCAAATCATATAGTTGATGTAGATGCCCATATCGGCTGTTCAGATTTACTTTACAAAAGAGAAGTGTAGGATACTTCTCAACTCTCACTACTTTTAAAACTAGACTGAAGACTTTTATGTTCACCTTAGCTTTCAGCTAAATCTTTTAATCTTTTAACTTTTAACGTCTGCACTGTTTTTATTTTTATTGTCTGCATTTTAATTTTGCTTTTATTTTCTTTCATTTCACTTTGTTGTCTGTGAAGCACTTTGAGTCTGCCTTGTGTATGAAAAGCGCTATACAAATAAAGTTGCCTTGCCTTGCCTTGCCTTGTTGCCTTATTTGTATTTGACTTTATTAAATGTATTTACATTAGAAACACAACATGTGTATATAACAAAGGGTGCAAAGTCTGCAGGCAGTAGGAAACACATGGTTAAGTGTAGGGAGTAAAACTGATGGCAGTCTAAAGTTCAAGATTTTTGGAGCTCTTTGTTCAGTGGATCAGATGTTTAATGAAGCTCTGTGTCTATCTACCACCACTACTGTTTTCTGTTTATTTGTTACTGACTGTGGCAGGACACCTCTGCCTCTGTTTCACTTTATGTTGCTGGTAAATAATATGGTTGTAGTAGTAGGCTAAAGTTAAATTATTTAGTATGCACTAATTAAAGGGGCAGAGCTTTGAGACATTTTAGCTTTTATATTTTATAAGATATATTTTTTGTAAGAACCACAATTAATAAATATATTTCAGTGAATAACTTATTGTTCAAATCTGTATATAAATATGTACATAAAGTGTTGTAATTATATTGTAAAATGGATGGATGGATGGACGTTTAAAACAAAACTGTTATTATTAATTAGTAAGTATACATTTTTTGAGCCTTTTTAGAGAAAATCAAATCATTGTAGTAAATTATGCAAATTACTCGATGATGTCATGGTGACCACGCCCGTAGCCACGCCCCCACCACCACAGGTATCTTGGCAGTTTATGGGAAACACTGGAAGGTAATTAGAAAGGTCAACCAACGAACGAGATTTCTCTACAGAATCTCCTCTCTGGTCAACAAAAGCACCTTGAAGATTCTAGCGGGAACTCTCGTTCAACCCTTTTCGATTATGCTTGCACCTCCTGGTACCATAGCACCTCCAAAACCCTCAAATCTAGACTCCAAACATCCCAGAACAAGCCAGTCAGGTTACTTTTAGACCTCCACCCCAGATCACACCTCACTCCAACCCACTTCTTCCAAAGTGGGCTGGCTCAGGGTGGAGGACAGAGTAAAACAACTTGCACTGAGCCAAGTCTATAAAATCCGCTACACCTCCCTGATACCGAAGTACATGTCAAACTACTTCCTTAACGTAAATGACCGCCATAACCACAACACCAGAGGGAGTTCCACAAACCACGTTAAACCCAGATTCCGATCTAACAAAGGTCTTAACTCATTCTCCTTCTATGACACATCAATATGGAATGCACTCCCAACAGGTGTAAAATAAAGTGCATCTCTATCCTCCTTCAAAACTGCACTAAAACAACACCTCCAGGCAACTTCAACCCTTGACTAACACCCTCCCCCTTCCACATCCCACCTCCCCGGATTGTAAATAACCAAATGTAAAATAATCAAATGTATTTCTAATGTATATACTTGTTCTTATGCTATCTGAACTCACTATGTTCTCTGCTCGCTGTACATATCCTACCAAGTCAGACCTACACTGTTTCAATGCCCATTTCTCTGATGATGCAATTTGATTCTGTTGATGACTGAATTTAAGTGCTGTTATCAACCAAACCCTCCTCATCCCACCCCCCGGAATGTAAATAATTCAATGTATATACTTTGATGATTAACTTGTGTGATGACTGTACTATGCTGATAGTATATTGTAGCGTCCCGGAAGAGTTAGTGTTGCAAAGGATTCTGGGTATCTGTTCTGTTGTGTTTATGTTGTGTTGCGGTGTGGATGTTCTCCCAAAATGTGTTTGTCTACTTGTTTGGTGTGTGTTCACAGTGTGGTGCATGTTTGTGACTGTGTTAATGTTGTTTTTATACGGCCACCCTGACTGTGACATGTGTGGCTGTTGACTAAGTATGCTGTGCTTTCACTTGTGTGTGTGTGTTTAAAAATTGGCTTGATCATTAAAAGTTGAACCGATCGTTCATTGGTCAGCATTTCTTGACATCTTCAAGCAAAGACATTTGTCAAACCCGTTCAACGCTACATTGGTGTCAGAAGTGGGATGGCTTTCTCAAAGAAGCTTGAGGATCTCATCAAGTGCTGGGAGAATGCACTTCCGGATGAAGACCGACTACCTCGTCACCAGGAAGAGGAAAGGAACAAGCGCCGCCCTGGTGGATTGGAGGCTCAACTACCTCACCACCAAGTAAATGAGAGGAACCTGCGCCGCCCTAGTGGACGGGAGGCCCATCCACTTGGAGGAAGAATGGAAGCTCAATATGATGGGACAAGATTGGAAGCTCAACCAGATGGAAGAAGTGCGCCTCGTGTTGGAAGGAGTGCCTGGCGAAGAAGTGCCTCTCCTGCGGTGATGGTGGACACAAATTCCCTGCGAGATGACTACAGGCCAAGCATCGCCACTCCAAAGCTTCCTCACTATAGTGGAGAAGGCTCTATTGAATCCTTCCTCCTCCAGGTCCAGCTAGCAGCACGTTTGAATGGCTGGTCTGATGTGGCAACCGCAGGGCATGTGGCGCTGTCCCTGGAAGGCCCAGCCTTACAGTGTTTGGTCGATTTACAAGAGGAGGAATTGGCTGATTGGGGGGCCATGCGCGAGGCTCTTCAACGACGTTACGGGCGACCAATCCATGCAGACGAAGCACAAGAGCAGCTGTATAAGCGGCGACGCCTTTTGGGAGAAAGTCTCGGAGCTTATGCTGCGGACCTTCGCCATCTGGTGCGAAGGGGTCACCCAGCGTTCCCAGAAGTATTACAGGAAGAGCTCACCGTACAAGCCTTTGTCCGTGGTCTACAGCCTGAACGACTTCGGGAACATCTCAGACTGTTTGCTAAACACTCTCTCTCTGCCGCATTGACTGAAGCCGAACGTGTGGAGCACGTCCTGTTTCCAGATGGCCGCCGTGATGTTCCGCGAGTCCGCCAGGCTGGATGGGACGAGACCGAACGAGAGGGAACCGACCAAGTGACTGCAAGGCCCCGGCCACGCTTCTCCCAGAGAAGGCAGACCGAAGTGAACTGTTACCGCTGCGGTGTCCCTGGCCACATTGCAAGACACTGTCCAGCCCCTGCCCCCATTGACGTTGCCGCTGAGGTGTCGTCAAACTAGAGAGGGGTGTCAGTGTCGGGGAACTGACACCCGGGATGGTTTCCATTGTACCCGAATGTGACGCACAGCGCTTGGGCCGCCTGGGCAGGGCCCGGGGGCTATACCTGGAATGCGAGCTTGATGGAACAGTCTGCAGAGCCCTGGTTGACACGGGGTCCACTATCTCCATCATCCGGCCGGGTGTCCTTCCCCACTTGCAGCGCAGCTTGCCATCAGGCTGGACAATCACCAACGCCCGAATTACAACCGTCACCGGTAGCAAGGCTGCCATGCTGGGCCAAGGGACAGTGTGCATTAAGGTGGCGGACCAAGAGAGACGACACCCATTCTGGCTGGCTGACATTCAAGACCCCTGCATTGTTGGGCTTGACCTGTTGGAGATGTGGGGAGCTGTGGTCGATGTGCCTAGGGCCACGCTTCATCTTGGTGAGAAAACAGTTGCCCTCCAGGGTACTGATGAGCCAGGCGCCTGCAGAGTGACAGCCCCCACAGAGCCATCCCCGGCTACGGCCTTCATGGTGGACCAGGAGAAGTCTCAACCTAACCCTTCTACTAATAGACTGCCTACTATAGAGACCCAGCAGGCTATTGCAGAACTGTTAGAGCGAAGCAGTCAAGGCCTGGATACCACCCAGCAGGAGCGACTGAAAAGCTTACTGAATGCCTTCCAAGACATTTTTGCAGCGAAAGATGAAGACTGCATGCACACCAGTCTCGTACTCCACAACATTGACACAGGAGACGCACGACCAATCCGGCTACACCCACGCCGTCTGCCCCTTGCCAAACGAGTGGCTGCCCAGGAGAAAATCGAGGAGATGCGCCAGGCGGGCGTCATCGAGCCCTCCAGCAGTCCATGGGCAGCACCCGCAGTTCTGGTCAAAAAGAAGGACGGCTCGTGGCGGTTCTGCGTCGACTACAGACGGCTCAACGATGTAACCCGCAAGGACTCCTACCCGTTGCCGCGCATAGATGATGCGCTGGACTACATCACTGGCTCCTCCTGGTTCAGCTCCCTGGATCTCCGAAGTGGCTATTGGCAGGTGGAGTTGGCCGCCGAAGCTCGACCAAAGACAGCGTTCACAATAGGTCAAGGACTCTGGCAGTTCAAGGTGATGCCGTTCGGGCTTTGCAACGCACCTGCCACGTTTGAACGGTTGATGGAGAGAGTGCTGGCATCCATCCCCCGTGATCGCTGTGTGGTGTACCTGGATGACCTCCTGGTGCATGCTGCAGGATTTAAAGGGGCTCTACAGAACCTCCAGCATGTGTTCCAGGCCATTCGTCAGGCTGGGCTGCGATTGAACCCCAAAAAGTGCCATTTGCTTCGGCGTGAAGTTTCCTTCCTGGGGCATGTCGTCAGTGGGCAAGGTGTTGCTACTGATCCAGCCAAAGTTGCCACTGTCCGTGACTGGCCAGCGCCAAGAGATGTTAAAGAGTTGCGGAGTTTCCTGGGACTGGCATCCTATTACCGGAGATTTATCAAGGACTTTGCAACGATTGCTGGCCCCTTGCACCAGCTCACACACAAGGGACAGTTATATGAATGGACTGACAGCTGCAATGAGGCTTTTGCACAGCTGCGAGAGGCCTTGGTCCGAGCCCCAGTGTTGGCCTACCCAGACCCCAGCCGACCTTTCGTGGTCGATACAGATGCCAGTGATGTCGGTGTGGGGGTTGTGCTGTCACAGGAAGGGAATCACGGCGAGCAGGTCGTGGCCTTTTACAGTCGGGGGCTGAGCAAGCCAGAGCGGAACTACTGCGTCACCCGTCGGGAATTGTTGGCCATTGTCCTGGGCCTTCGTCATTTCCGACCCTACCTTTATGGTCAACGGTTTGTGTTGCGGACAGATCACGCCTCCCTCACCTGGTTGCTGAACTTCAAGGAACCCGAGGGGCAGCTGGCCAGGTGGGTCGAGATCTTGCAGGAATATGACTTCACGATTTCTCATCGACCAGGCCGCCTGCACGGCAACGCTGATGCACTGTCCAGACGGCCCTGTGAGGAGGCGTGTCGTTTCTGCCAGCGGGCGGAAGAGCGGTGCATGCCAGACCCATCAGTAGCTGCAGTCAGGCAACATGACATCACAGTCGACCTGGACAGCTTCACCCCCCAACAATTGATCGACCATCAAAGACAAGACCCAGTGCTTGAGAGAGCTCGCAGCTGGGTGGGGGCACAGCAGCGGCCGGAATGGACCACAGTGGTGCACTTGGATACTGAGACCAAAGCACTGTACTCCCAGTGGGACAGCCTCCTGTTGTCTCGCGACCTGCTGTATCGTCGCTGGGAAGCTCCGACAGGACAACATGCTGCCCTCCAACTCGTGGTGCCCCGTGTGCTGCGGCCTCAGGTCCTCGAAGTGATGCATGGCTTCCCAGGGACTGGCCATTTTGGAGTGACCAAGACCTTGCTCCGACTGAGGCAGCGTTTTTACTGGCCGGGCTGTCGCCGTGACGTGGAGATGCACGTCCACCGCTGTGATGCATGCACAGCAAAGAAAGGCCCCACACGCCGCTCCCATGCTCCCCTACAGCAGTTCCAGGTGGGGGCCCCCATGGAACGAGTGGGTGTGGACATTCTAGGCCCATTTCCGGTCACTGATAGTGGAAACCGTTACATCTTGGTGGCCATGGATTACTTCACGAAGTGGCCAGAAGCGTATGCGGTACCCGACCAGAGCGCTGCAACAACGGCAGAGAGATTGGTTTCGGAGATGTTCTGCCGATTCGGAGCTCCAGAGGAGTTGCACAGCGACCAGGGACGGAACTTCGAGTCCCAGGTATTCCAGGAGGTGTGCCGTCGCCTGGGTGTGAAAAAGACTCGCACCACGCCGCTGCATCCTCAGAGCGACGGGTTGGTGGAGCGTTTTAATAGAACCTTGGCCACACAACTTGCCATTCTCACCGACAAGCGGCAGAGAGACTGGGATTTACACCTCCCACTCATTCTTTGGGCCTACAGGACAGCGGTGCAGGAGTCAACACGCTGCACCCCTGCATCATTGATGTTTGGTCACGAACTACGCACGCCTGTTGATTTGGTTTTTGGCCCAGCCCCAGAACCAGAAGTGAGAGGAGCGCCGGGCCTGGACTACTACTACAACCTTGTGGAGCGGCTGCGGGAGGCCCACGATTTTGCCCGCACCAGCCTGACGGAGGCTGGGGCCCAACAGAAGCGGGCATATGACCTCCGCAGTCGAGGCCAGGACTTTGAACCAGGCGCGCATGTCTGGGTCTACAACCCGGTGAGAAAGAAAGGACTCTCCCCAAAGCTCACTAGCCACTGGGTGGGACCCTGCAAGGTCCTCCAGAAGTTGCCCGACGTGGTCTATCGGATACGACTGGCACCTCGGAACCGGCTGGTGGTGCTGCACCGAGACCGCTTGGCCCCATACCAGCCATTGGACCAGAGCCGGGGGCACTTGGAGTCAACCACTCTGCCAGAGAGGGAGATACCCCCAGGGAGCAATGAGGATGCTGAGGTAATACCCCCTTCCGACCTACCTGCAGACAGTGGTAGCAGCCAGCCGCCATCAGAGGGGCGTCGACGACGCCGGTTGCCTCAGCACTTGCGGGACTTTGTGATGAACGCATGGGCTGTTGGGGACAACGAACCCAGCTAGGTGGGGGCTGTGTAGCGTCCCGGAAGAGTTAGTGTTGCAAAGGATTCTGGGTATCTGTTCTGTTGTGTTTATGTTGTGTTGCGGTGTGGATGTTCTCCCAAAATGTGTTTGTCTACTTGTTTGGTGTGTGTTCACAGTGTGGTGCATGTTTGTGACTGTGTTAATGTTGTTTTTATACGGCCACCCTGACTGTGACATGTGTGGCTGTTGACTAAGTATGCTGTGCTTTCACTTGTGTGTGTGTGTGTTTAAAAATTGGCTTGATCATTAAAAGTTGAACCGATCATTCATTGGTCAGCATTTCTTGACATCTTCAAGCAAAGACATTTGTCAAACCCGTTCAACGCTACAATATATTAGTACCATGAATTGATTTACGTGGACCCCGACTTAAACAAGTTGAAAAACTTATTCGGGTGTTACCATTTAGTGGTCAATTGAACGGAATATGTACCAAACTGTGCAATCTACTTGTAAAAGTTTCAATCAATCAATCAATTCCCCCCGCTTTTGCCTCCAGGTTGTTTTCCTACAGGCATCCATTTTGGTTTATTACCTGAGTCAAGCATTTTTCAACAAATAAAGCGTGTTATGCACGTTGGCCGCTGCAGATAGACTCTGATTACGCCACGATAGAAAGCAACGAGACACACATACTCACAATCTGATGTTTAAATATGCATGTGACACATGCACACATCTGTTTATACATATCAATGACGTCAGCCTAACTGAGACACGGGGTTACATTAGACGTACTGGACATTACATAGCTGTCATTTTAATTGAAGCTATTACAATTAAAGATGAACATTTACAACAAAAAGTGTATTGGAAAATAATATTGTACTAGGAAACGTTCACCAGCTCAATATCTAGCATGCGCTAACCTACTGGCATGCTAGCTAGCTGGCTATAGCGTCCATCTTTTATGTTCATTGGCAACACCGAATGGGTACTAACTATGACGTGAATGGCAGCATCTAGTTAAAAATGTTACAAGAATGACTAACCGTCTTGGTGGATGCTTTGTTAGCAGTTAGCTCACAAACAAAACGGCTGCTTTCCTCATGGGTCCAGTGTTGTGATCCATGGTTACCAGGATAGCTCTCGACCAATCAGGAGAGCCGCAAGCGTCGAGGACACGCCCCGTGTGTCCCTGCAGCTCAAACTACCTCCAAAACAACATTAATACACACTTTCAACACTCAAAAGTTCAACACTGTGTTTATTAATTATAAATCAATACAGTTCATATAAAAAGGATAAGATGAGGTTGTTGCTGTAAACTAAAATCCGGTTTTCTCACCACTCCATTGATAGCAGACAGGTAAGCACTTATTCACCTGTCAACACCCGTGTCTAATATTGTACTCTGTGAAAGGTTTAAATGGAATTAATTCAGCTGACATCAATTTGTGCCAAGTGCTGCAAGTATCGTGCCCTCGCATGCCATCCATAAGAATTTTGTGCAATCTTATTAGACAGAACCATGCTTAGTCAAAATTGTGACATGTGCACTTGTATAGGCTGTGTCAAACTTTGACTGCCTGGAGGTAAACATCATTAAGCTTTGAATGTAACAGCATAAGCATCATCTGACAAGAAATGACATAGCGTCAGCAGATTTGGGTTTCCGTGAAAAGGCAGCGTCATTGCGTTGTCGACACTTGGCTGCTTCTTGAAAGGAAATGGACATTTGTAGATGTCAAGAGGTCAATAGGGAGCGTTGTAGACAAAGCTCAGTCGTAACTCAAACACAATCCAAAATTGAAGTGTGGGGTCAGTTACCATGGAAATAGGATTTTCAACACTCATTGGTGGGGGTGAAAATTAAACTAAGACAAATTATTCTCTGGTATAAAATGCCCTAGGAATAATGTATCCGTTTGCCACGTTGTTGCAGGCCGATAGTGGTGAAGGCAATACTAATTCATACTCACAGCACTGCAAGATAGAAGCAAACAATACAACCTCAAACTTAAAAAACTGTGGGCGTCCCCCTTCCCTTCTTTAAGATACAAAACAAATCAGCAGTGTGACCATCTCAAAATTAATAATTTATATAACAGTAATGTTATGGCTTTTTATTTTTTTGAGCCTAACCGAGTTTGATGTATTATGGTAGGTAGGTGCAAGTAAAAATGGACCCCAAGCCTTGTCACTTTAAAACAAAGAGTGCAGGGTTAGAGCAATAACTTAAATAGAAGTGCTTAACATGTCAGTTCATAGAGCCCTTTCGAAACACAAATATTATAAAATATGCAAAGCAGGAAAACCATTGCAACACAAAAATGACCAGCTGTAATGGTAATTCTAATATTCCTCCCATGGTTGACAAATGTGCATTTCACTTAAATGTTTCCTCCCTTACAAATGTTCTCTTGTTCGCTAGTCAGTGTCCCCCCCATGTCTGTGATCCACGACTGCCCTCTGTTGCGAGTCTGTCTGTGCTAGGCAAACTCTCAGTCTCTGTCAGTGGTCCCTCTTCGTCTTTCGCCATTACTGCCTCCTCTTTTTTCCTGCGCTCCAATTCCCACTCCACAAAGGTGTCGAAAAGGCTGGGCCAGGCCTCGTCCTCGCTGTAGTTGCTCAGGTCGGCCCCGATAGCCTGGGTGAAGTTCAGGAACATGTTCCAAGTGTCCCTCGAGATGCCCCGAACGCCTGAGGGGTTCTCCGCCAGGAAGTCCAACCAGTGCTCCAGGATAGACGGCATGTCCTGGGTGAACACCAAGCGCCACAGTGCAATGGCAATGTCCCGCTGCAGCGAGCGCTGGCCCTCGTCTGCATCCAGGCCAAACTGGAAGGTAAAGCGGTACAGGTCCTTGAAGTTCTCCTCACCCTGGGCGTCCAGTAGCATGTAGGGGAAGCGGGAGCAGATTCCTTCAAGGCTGTCTGCCTGGATTGCCTTGCAGCCCTCAACAAACTCCTTTCTGTTGACACAGACAAAACACTGCAATTCAGAATGACATTTCTCTTAAATTTACAAACTATTACTGCTTTTCCACTGCATAGTACCAACTGCTGTACTTGCCACAAAAGGTGCGGTAGTTTTCCCCACTTAAAACAAGAAACAGACAAAAAGAGGACACACCGACAAATAATGGATGAAAAGAATCTCCTGCATTTATTTCTCAGCATGAAGGGTAATAATTAGTTATCGAAGAGGAGACTGAAGGCAGCAACAGAAGGAGTATAAATAATACAGCAGGAATCAGAGCTAATGTTAGCATGTGTGTTCATTTTTATCATTTCTCGCCATGTAAGGTACTACAAATTGAGCCGTCAGATCCCTGGAACTGCCAATGGAAAAGCAGCCGCAACAAGTACAGTTGAGTTGCAGTGGAGATTACTTACTGTATAGTGAAGATTCCAGGAAAAAAGGATAACATTTTAAGTCAGAGGATAGGTTTTGGAGGATAAATTCTTTGAATCCTGCACCATCCTCTCAGACTAGAGCTGCCCTATACAAGTCTGTGAGCAAGAATTGATGAAGCCTACTGGGATGAGAGGTAAAATTTCCTCTTTGACAAACTGACCGGTCCAATGCCCTGAGAATTGAATTAGTCGGATGAATGAGAATATTCAACATTTTTTAACCAGCATTTGATTATACTTCTGATATAAATCAGTGTTTCTCAATTAATTGTGGCGACCCACTACAATTAAATTTGGCGCCACATATGTGAAACACTGGAAATGTATCTACTTTAATAGAGCTCAATAGCCAAGCTGCCTAATTATTAACAAAAAAAATAAAAAAATTGTGGAGAAAAGTGTTTGTCTATCCGAAATTAACAGTGCCATTTTCAGTTTGGAACAGTACACCCGTACTAGGGCTGCACAATTTATCGACATCGAATCAACATTGAGGTTTTAATCAGTGCGATAAATAACCGCAGGAGAAGGAGGTTTTTTCCCCCCTTCTCCGTCATCGGCATTTGAGTGATTCAGAGTTGTTGAGCCGCGCGTTTGTTCGTCTCTCGCTTCAAACAAATAGAAAGACGTCTCACTCTGTGCATCGCTCTCAGCACGTTTTTATTTAACTGAACACAAATTAAGAGGAAAAAAATATGATTACGAAGCCAAATGTCCTGTTGTGGTAATATTTCAGCTTCAAATTGGATGGGCAATATACGCCCATCAACATGGACGAACGAGCGAGAATGCCGTGGTCATGAGATGTCAATAAACAAAAAGACAACGTCTGACCTCGTTTTTCCAACTGGGGAAAAAAAAGAACTTTTAGATAATAATTTATTTTAGTTTAATTAATGCCTACAGAAATGAGTCAATTTTTTTGGTTTATTTATTTTAGATAAACGTACCGGTATTTATCTTGCAATTACAGTAAAATGGTAAACAATTCTACAATAATGAGAAATATGTTTTTATCCTTTTAAATGGTTACTCGCATTAGTATTATTATATATTATAATTCCTTTATAATCATTGTATAGTTTTTTATCAGGGGGGTGGGGGTTTCATTTTAAGAGCATTATGTAGACAAAAGCTCTAAGTATATCTGCATAAAGCCAAATCGTTTTTAAGGTAAATAATTGCATACTGTTATAATGTGTGGCACCTTGAGACAAGAATATGTTGATTGACAGTCTGAAAGTAACATCTTGTATGCCTTTTTATGTATAAATGATAAAAATTGCAAATCAAATATCAATTTTGAAGAGAAAAATCTCAATTAGCTTTTTTCACAAAATCCTGCAGCCCTACACAGTACCATTCAAATTTAGCCAGATCTGCACCAAATAATCCCTGTACCCATGTGCCATCCTTCTAGAACAGGGGTCACCAAAGGGTCAAAGAATATTTGCTTCAGCTGTTAGTATATTTACCCAAATATGGCTTTTTCACTTCCAATACAACAGCGGTAGTGGAGCCTTGAGTGTTGATCGATACCAATAGTAATCCGATATGATATCAGGAGGAATCCTAGTACATGCTTTTATTATTTTGTAGTGTGGAATGTTAGAAAAGGTTTGAGCAAGTGAAATTGGCCTAACAGAACAATGTTAGGTATGAAATGTCTAGCTTGAACGTTATTGTGTGCTTAGCTGTTTTGTAGCTGCTAGCTCTTAGAAGCCTATAGCCTACCATGTTTACCTTTTGTAAATGACTTGACTAAAATACATGAAAGAATCAAACTTGCGTGCTTATTGGAGGATATTTACGTACGCTACGTTTACACTGCAGGGTCTGTCGGATGTCCAATTCTGATTTTTTTTGGTCAAATCTGATCTTTTCATGTGGTCGTTCACATTACAAATAAAATGCAATGTGAACGTAAACTGACCCGCATGCAGATATGACATCATGACGCCACACGTGATGCAATGTTTACACAAGTAAACATGGCTCCAATTCTAGTTGGTGTCAGTCCTGGCGTATTTATGGCAATTTCAAGAATTTTGTGCAATCAAAGTCAACATTTTCTCAATAGAATTATTGCGTGTAGAAGATCAGGAAGGAAAGCAAGCATTTTGGCCTTTTGCAGTTTGTGGTACATTCTATATAACATCTCCTCTGCAGAGTGTATTGGCGAGAAGTCGGAGATAGGAGTGGTTGAACATTGACTGGAGTTCCTAAAACATTATTTTCACCTATTTTCTGCTTCTTTGTCAACTATTTTTTTCGTACGTGTTTATTTTGCCGAAGAATTACGACATCACTTTTTGATGACATTCAGATGAATGCTTACATATCCGATTTATATCCACATACAAAAAAGAAGCCTGAGTCAGATTTTACATATTCGGAATTGTACGGTTCATATTGACATAAAAAATCAGATACAGTTCACATATGGGCGAAATAATCGGAATTGACATTCAAGTGTGACCAAGGCCTAAGATGCTAAATGGCTGTCCAACTTTGCACAAACAAACGCGCTGCAGGAGTGCTTGTATCGGAGCTTATATCAGAGATTTTAGATGCAAGCCGATATCATTCGATGCTTGTATTTTGCAGATATCAGACCGATATCCGATGAGGACACCCATAATATTGAAACTGTTCAATTCAGACATTTGGCCACAACATAGCATAAAGAAAACAACGCGCTGTTTGAGTGGATACCTGCTTTGTAAATAAAGTACAATTATAATGTTACCAGTCATATAAAAATAAAACACAAATAGCTCACCTCTACTTTCTTTTTGTCAAAGTAGCTGTAATAGTGATGATAGTTTGTGGCATTTATTCATCAGAAATTGGTTATGCGATTCTTGTGAGGTCCTCACACCAACTCACAAACCATCTAACAAACTACAATCAAAGCATAATATATTGCCTTGGAGGAGGTAATATATGGGGCAAGCAGTGATTCAGTCTTGGTATGGGGACCAGAGGGTCCCAGGTTTGAAGACCAGCAAATAGTATTGTAGCAGTGGCCTTGAGCAAGAGACTGAATTGGACAAACAATTAAAACAACAGACATCACTGTCGCTTCTTTGCATGCCCGTAATACCCACTGTGCATGTGTGAGGATTGATCGAGAACCTTTGATTGAAAAAGTGCTGTGCTAAACATCAGAGAGGGGGAAGTCAACCGTGACTCAAACAGAGGGCTATTCTTTTCAGCTGAAGTACACACTGACATTAACAGGAGTGGGGCAGGATGCATTTCCTGTGTAACTGAAAGGTTAATTTCAGCAAGAAAAATGCCACTTATTAGGGCCGCGCAGTTTTGAAAAAAAAAAAATGTTAGTTGTGATTTTCTTGCCGGTGGTGTCGCCCATCATTAGGTACAACCAGGGCAGAAGAGCCAACTTGTCCTGGCGGGTGAGGCTCGCTGAGTGACAGCGAAATAGGATGCCGCATCAGCTGTCTTGTCAATGACAATTGCAGCCTTTGTTTGTGATGCAGTTTTTTTAAGTACAATAAAAAAGTATGTTATATAAATCAAGATCGCAACCCAGTCTCACCTTGTAAACTTGCACATGGTTGCTGCTTGAAACTTCCAGGCAAGAACGAGCACACGGAACTCTGCCGGGTCCACACACAGGTCGTTGCAAAACATCTCCATGCCTTCCTCCAAGATGGCATCCTCCTGCTCATCCTTGTAGCAGCAAAACAGCTCCTCGATGTGCTTTATGGACAGCCCGTCTCCATCCATGTTCTCATCACGTGGTTCTCCCATTAACGTCGAGATAACAGGTGTCTCCACGGTAACCTCAAGGACCTTGGTGCCATTCGAAAGCTCGTTGCCAGGCTTGCTGCTGCTGTTCGGGGCGCTGGGGTCCTCCTTGTGGCCTCCCCCACTACCAGCGCAGCTGCCTTTTTTGTGGTGGGACTTGGACCCGCTCTCCTTGTCGCCACTCTTGCTGCCGAGCGAAGACGTCGGATTCTTGCACTTGGTGACACACTGGCCCATGTCTTCCTGCCTGGTCACCTTTCCGTCAGTCCCCCTCGCATTCAGTCCCCGTCGGAACCACCTAGACGCCTCTGCTCTGGCCCGTCCAACTGTCTCAACATACCCTCAAGGCCTAAGGTAGAAAATAATGTTAACATCTAGCTCCTTACTGACTGGATGCATTCGGATTGGAATTAACAATAATTAATTTGAAATAAAATAAGATGTGACGAAACTAAAGGGTAAACTTTCAGCTTTACTTAGAGATCTTTAACAAAAAATGGACCATGAGGAATTAAGACTTGGACATTATCGGTACAGTACACACCAAACTTTAGAGTCTTAGGAAAAATAAGCTAATATAACAAACTACCAGGTCTTGTACTGCCACTTGTGAAAACCCTAAACAAGGATTTAGAGCAAGCATAACTCTTATAGGTACATATACACTATGCATGTCTATTTAACTGTCGAACCGAGAATGACACAATACCAGCCCCCAGGTTCAGTTCAAAACTTGTGAGAAACATTTTTGCAACAAATTCCTAAAAACACAGGACTGTTTCTGTTGTATGGAGGAACTTGGACCACTTTAAACACATTGGCAGATCCTTGCATTTACATTTTAACCTTGCTAGCAAACATACTGTAGAACACTGGGGTCCAAACTTGCGAGGCACCCCTTTAGTCTCCTTTTTGGCAGATCCTTGCATTTACATTTTAACCTTGCTAGCAAACATACTGTAGAACACTGGGGTCCAAACTCGTGATTAACATAACTGAGGCACCCTTTAAGTCCTCTCCTTTTTGGCAGTTACAATTTTTTGGTAATGTGATTGATGTAACTAAAGTGTTGCTGTAACTTGTTTACTTCATATGCAGTCAGTAGTCATTTGTTCAACTTCTTTAGTTATACTAGGCTTCTAGCTAGTAATGTTCGTCAAGGTTCCATTTTAGGTCCTCTCTTTTTCATCATTTGGTTTATTTAACTGGTTGCCCATGAGTTCAGTTAAAAAAACTTGTGAGAGACAACATTTTTGCGGCAGATTCTTAAAAACACAAGAGTGCTGCTTTTTTGCAGATTGTCCTTAAAAACAGAAGAGTGCTCCTGTAACAATGACAAAATAAATAAACCAAACTCAGTCAACGTCTACTGTAAAGAATGCTAGTTCTCCTGAATATACAAAATAAGACTAATGCTCCCCTTTAGCTTTCTGTAAATGTGACCCCCAAAACAATTTAGCTGAATATCTCTGCACTATAGTGTTAAGATTAGGAGGTTTTACTTTAGCTACAGTAAACACAAACAAAAAAAGCCTGGAAAAAGCTGGCTTGTTTCATATTTAGGGTTTGTAGCAGGGCTATTCAACGTACCGTATTTTTCGGAGTATAAGTCGCACCGAAGTATAAGTCGCACCTGCCGAAAATGCATAATAAAGAAGGAAAAAAACATATATAAGTCGCACTGGAGCCCGGCCAAACTATGAAAAAAATGGAGACTTATTGTCCGAAAAATACGGTACTTGTTTTTGAGGCCACATTTCCAGGAAGATGAGGACCGGGGGATCGGACTTCTCCCTTCACCATTACTCTTGCCTCAAAAATGCTAAAGTCTCTCCCATGTTTTGAACTGAACTAAGAGCCAGACTGCTGCTGTCATTCCTCAGCCGTATTTGGTCGCCAGTTGAAAAGCCCTGGTTTAGAGATTTACACCTGAATACAGTAAAAGTCTGAGCTTTTCTTCCTACCACTCACACACAGCAGTGACTTAAGGCGAGGCAGCCACACACTGCTCAAATGGACTCTAATGGCGTGACATGGTGTAAAAATCATTGCTGGTTACTTACAAACTACTTCCTCAGATGGCATTGGCAAAGATCACAGTCGCTCTCTATGCTTTTCCATCACTGTGACTTTGGCATCTGCAATGTTGAATGAAAAGAGACAGGTTACTTGTCATCATAAGCAGAAACCCAAACCTGCAGTTCTATTTTTGCTGCATGACAAAGATGCTGCGACAAATAAAGATGGTTGACCCACCGATTGCCACAACTACTTTTTAATCATGCTATGAATCGATTACGTCTTCAAGTGGTCTTAGAAGACGACTCAAGTCAAAAGCTGTCCTATTAAAAGTCTTTAAGCCTGCTAGGATGAGGCAAAATGTCTTGTAAGACAACCTGAACAGAAAACTACTTTAGAACTCAAATACTGTATAATACATGTAAGTTTTTCACAAACAAGCACAGTTTTGATTTGTACTGAATATATTATATCATTAACTTTATAGGCTAGATCATCAGGGGTGTCAAACTCGTTTTTATGAAGGGCCACATTGCAATTATGGCTGACTTCTGAGGATGGCTTGTAACCGTGAATGTATATGAATATAAACATATAATAGCCTTGTTACACAATTTTCTACGGAAACTATACTTTCGATTATTATATTTTTTACTTACAGATTAACGGATAACTTGATTTGAAATCATGAGTCAAGTTGACAAGCAGATAGATAGATATTCATATTTGATAACCCCCAAAAATGCTTTGAACATCTGAGCATGATCAGATATTATAAAAGTGTAAATAAAACATATGCAGTAGCAGGCAGTACATTTGTTTATCAAAATTGAAATAATTAACAGAAAGAGTTTTTTTCTAGCCTTTTTTAGGACACATAAGTGTCATGGTGGGCCACAATAAAATTCGGCTGACCACCTAAAATGCCGGTGCGGCCACCTTAAACAGTGTGGCAGGCGAGTTTAAAGGAAAACTGCACTTACTTTGGAATCTTGCCTATAATTCACAATCACTTTGAGAGACAAGAACTTTTTTTTTCTTCCAAATGCATTCTAACTCGTAAATAAAAGTCATCTTACAATGGAGCCAATGGGAGCCATGACCTCATTGCGTCTATTTTGACCATAAAACTCAAATAACCATTCAAAAAGCTCCAACTATACTCCATTTACATTTCATGACCTCAATGTTAAGGACCTACATTTAGCGGTATCTTCCTTATGCTGCTGTATTGACATCATCAGCTGGTGAGCTGCTTTCTCGCCTCTGAGTGTGTGAAAGTTTATTATAGATTATAAATCATGCTTTGCACCTGGGTAGTAAAAATGATGTGAACATATACTGAGAAGTTGGTAAACTTGGACAACCAACTTAGACCAGGAAATGGCGATAAAGATCTGAAAAAACGCTTCGTTCCACCCCCCTTTTGTCATCGCGAAATGGGAATACATCAACATCCTAACGGTTGGCATCCCAGTGACAGCAGACATTGTACAGTAAGCGATGTTTTATTTGGTTTGTTGGCTCTAATGTCTACAGTGAGCAGTAATCAGTGATGTTAAAAGAAAAAGTGAATGTTGTGAGGCGCCTGTGAAATAATGCGCGACCGAATGCTTGAAATTAATGTTATTATACATTTAAATATTATTAATGTGTATGTTACTATACTAATATTAATATTAGTATGTATATAAAACTGATGGAAGTGTTAGGATGTTTTTTTAAGCCCTTTAGGCATCATCGCAACATGATTTTTGTTAGCATTTTTTTTTATTGGTCAGAGTGCATAAAAGAAAAATGTATGTGTGCTTAGATTTAGACTTCCCTTTATTGTCATTCAAATGTGAACTTTACAGTACAGATAAGAACAAAAATGTGTTGCATTAGCTTGTTGTAGTGCAGGGTAAAAGAGCAATAAGGTGCAGATATAAATAAATAGATTACTGTACAGATAAATATATTGCACTTTTGCCTATGCATCCACGTTTATGGATGTATGTTATATTGTCTTTATATTCCAGCGAGTTCATCCGTTTTGGGGGGGAATTGAGGGGATTATTATGATGAGTTCAAGAGTCTTATTGCCTGAGGGAAGAAGCTGTTACAGAACCTGGAGGTTCTGTTACGGAGGCTGCGGAAACTCTTTCTAGAGTCCAGCAGTGAAAACAGTCCTTGTCTTGCATAAGGATCGTGAATGATAGGCAAAAGGCATAGTGGGTAGAGCGGCCGTGCCAGAAACCCGAGTGTTGCGGGTTCGCTCCCCGCCTCTTGACATCCAAATCGCTGCCGTTGTGTCCGTGGGTAGGACACGTCACCCTTGCCCCCAGTGCCGCTCACACTGGTAAGTGAATGATGAATGATAGGTGGCGGTCGGAGCCACGCTTCCGTCAGTCTACCCCAGGGCAGCTGTGGCTATGAAAGTAGCTTACCACCACCAGGTGTGAATGAAGGATGGGTTCTCATTTCTCTGTGAAGTGCTTTGAGTATCTAGAAAAGCGCTATATACCGTATTTTCCGCACTATAAGGCGCACCTAAAAACCTCCAATTATCTCAAAAGCTGACAGTGCGCCTTATAATCCGGTGCGCCTTATATATGGACCAATATTGAGCCACAACAGGTCTCGCAACTACGGTAAGCAGCCGCCGACTTTATTTTCCCCCGTAGAAGAAGAAGTGCGCGGTGCATGCTGGGATATATGACTGCGCGAGGCGTGCCGTTTCATTTCCATTTGTGTGTTTAAGTAAAGACCCCAAAATGGCTCCTATTAAGAGACACGCTTACGACGCAGAGTTTAAACTCAAGGCGATTATTCACGCAGTAGAACACGGGAATAGAGCAGCAGCGAGATAATTTAACATTAACGAATCAATGGTGCGGAAGTGGAGGAAGCCACAAGATGACCTGCGCCAAGTAAAGAAGACTAAACAGAGTTTCCGAGGGAACAAAGTGAGATGGCTACAGTAGGAGGACAAACTCGAACAGTGGGTTGTTGAACCGAGAGCAAGTAGAAGTGTTATTGCTTTGCACTATTTCGAGTGTTACTATATTGTGATTGCACTAACGTTTGATTTACCGTAACAGTATCAGACTGTTTTTTACGTGTTTATTGAATCGAGGAAAAGTTCCCCTCCACTATGTGATATAAATGTTGCACTACATGTTACACCTTGCTGTTGTTAAGAGATAAACGTAATACTACGTCACTGACTTTACCTCGGGGATAATAACAAAACAGCTGTTTATTCATTTTGGGAGTGAACGGAATTGTCAGAACGCTGGTTTGTAATCTATTAATAAAGTTTGACTGACCTATCTGACTGTTTTGTTGACATTCCCTTTAGCGCAGCTCCATCTAAAGTTAAAGTTAAAGTACCAATGATTGTCTCACACACACACTAGGTGTGGCGAAATTATTCTCTGCATTTGACACATCACCCTTGATCACCCCCTGGGAGGTGAGGGGAGCAGTGGGCAGCAGCGGTGGCCGCGCCCGGGAATCATTTTTGCTGATTTAACCCCCAATTCCAACACTTGATGCTGAGTGCCAAGCAGGGAGGTAATGGGTCCCATTTTTATAGTCTTTGGTATGACTCGGCAGGGGTTTGTACTCACAACCTACCGATCACAGGGCGGACACTCTATCCATTAGGCCACTGAGTATGAATAACGTAACCCCAGCCTCTACTGTAGCGTCTATTCTATGCGCCTTATAATGCGGTGCGCCTTATATATGAACAAAGTTTTAAAATAGGCCATTCATTGAAGGTGCGCCTTATAATCCGGTGCGCCTTACAGTGCGGAAAATACGGTAAATCTAATCCATTATCATTATTATTAAAAGTCCAATAAAAGTGCAGTTCCGCTTTAAACAATGTGGCGGGCCATATCTGGCTCCCGGCCTTGAGTTTAACACCTGTGGACTAGATGATAATAAACTAACTTTTTCCCCCTGATCGTGCTTTGTTTGCCACACTTAACAGCCTACTCTTCAGTATTGGGGCCAATCTATTACACTTGCCTTTCAGTGGGCATGTACAGGCAAGTCCTCATTAGGTACACTGGCCACAGCCACCTCACACATCTATAAAGCCGTGTTTGCTTCTGAATACACGTCAGAAACACTAAATAGCGATGTTTTAATGCAAATATAAGAATTTGAGGGACATTCTATGCAAACTTAGAGTTAGGTTACTACAGCAACGCGATTGTAACGCGTTTATTTTACAACACACACGTTAATAATGTAACACTTTGCCATGATGAATTGCATTTTAAGTCAAACTGTAATCGTTGCAGGCTTTGTACTAATTACACACGAACTGGGTGGCCCTAACGATGTCGCCATAGCTAGCATTAAAGTTAGCTATCAGCTAAGCTAAATGGCTTGATTAAGACATAGAACTGCCGTAAAGAAACTCACCTTCTCCGGCAACCTCTATCGTGTGGAATGAAACCAGCATAAAAAAGGGGGAAAAATGTTATCCGTTAAAAGTAAGAGCAGAAATAAAGAAGAGGCAAACTCGTCGCGTTAGCTTGCAGAGCTAGCAGGCAGCTAGAAATAATAAGTTCACAATGTATACATCGTTGGCAGCTTAGTGACACAATGCAATAAGCCGCTGCATTTAAACAGCGTCTGTAAAAAATGTGTCTTCAATTAGTGGTCATTCGTTTAAAGGAATGATTAGAGACTACAGCAAAAAAAATACAGCAGCCTATTTCTTTGTGCTTCCTTTTTTAGTGGAGCTTCATTACGGGCATTTTTCTGCATCACTTCCTCCTCGCTGTTCGAAGCACCCAACAGCTGATCTGCGCCTCCGTCTTGTGGACGATTATCCTTTCATATTAGTGCACAACAACGCTCGTAAATAAGGAATTGCGGCCATTATGGACGAAAAAAACAACAACACAACGATTGAATGACATGTTCAGTCAATGACACATTCAAGAGCTTCTTAAGAGATTAATATTGCGCCGCGCGATATATTATTTTATCATACTGCTAAATAATAAACTGGTACTGTATGTATGTTAAAACAATAATTTTTTTCTGAATCAAAAATGAAGGCATTAGCAAATTAAAAAGGCGCTATGTTATTTAGTAAACATTTCTATTTACCAGAAGGTAGGTCGTGACGTCATCACAACGCGACAGTCATACCAGCCGTCCTCGGGAGCTCCACTTAAACGAATGAGCTGCAAACAAGCCACTTTATAAAAGGTAATCGTTTGGTTTGTCAGCATACACATGATATACATTAAGTTTATGGCAACTGCGATTTTATTTAACTTAACTTCCACCAGAAATTGCGCATCTGTGCGTATCGGCGTTGAGGAGCACATTTTAGCATAGTGTAAAACACTGCATAAGAAAGTATCTTGTGTCGATTAACACATTAACTGTTACCTTTTTAAAAACACTTGGGATTGTAAAATTATACAAAACATACGTTTTTTAAATGTCAGTCATATAATAGGCACCGGAAGTTATGACAGCACGCATAAAGATTTTAGCGACAAATAGTGGCCGATTTGTGGAAGTGCATGTTTTGTAGACACGGTAGCGGTAGAAATGGATGGATGACTGGAATGTGAGTGTGAATGGTTGTCTGTCTATATGTGTTGGTCCTGCGATGAGGTGGTGACTTGTCCAGGGTGTACCCCGCCTTCCGCCCAAGTGCAGCTGGGATAGGCTCCTTCCACCCCTGTGACCCCGAACGGGACAAGCGGTAGAAAATGGATGGATGGATGGATGGAATGTGAGTGCGAATGGTTGTCTGTCTATCTGTGTTGGCCCTGCGATTAGGTGGCGACTTGTCCAGGGTGTACACTGCCTTCCGCCCGAGTGCAGCTGGGATAGGCTCCAGCCACCCCCGCAAACTCGAACGGGACAAGGGGTAGAAACTGGATGGATGGAATGTGAGTGGAATGTGAGTGTGAATGGTTGTCTGTCCATCTGTGTTGGTCCTGCGATGAGGTGGTGACTTGTCCAGGGTGTACCCCGCCTTCCGCCCGAATGCAGCTAAGATGGGCTCCAGCGACCCCCCGCGACACCGAAAGGGACAAGCGGTAGAAAATGGATAGATGAATGGAATGTGGGTGTGAATGTTGTCTGTCTATCTGTGTTGGCCCTGCGATGAGGTAGCGACTTGTCCAGGGTGAACCCCGCCTTCCACCCGTGTGCAGCTGAGATAGGCTCCAGCATCCCCCGCGTCCCTGAACAGGACAAGCGGTAGAAAATGGATGGATGGAATGTGAGTGTGAATGGTTATCTGTCTATCTGTGTTGGTCCTGCTTGTCCAGGGTGTACCCTGCCTTCCGCCCGAGTGCAGCTGGGGTAGGCTCCAGTAAATCCGGCGACCCTGAGAGGGACAAGCGGTAGAAAAAGGATGGTGGATGAATGGCTTTAAAGAGGTGCGGATAAAGAAACTATGCAGTTAACAGATGGGATGTGACATACATAGACCACAATAACAATATTTTCACATACTTCCACTTTTGCATAAACAATTTTACTAAAATAGTTTTTTTTGTGACTCTGTCCAGATGACGGCCTCTACTCCAAGGACGGTGTTGTCGCTGTACATGCGGGTCTTTCGCGTCGCACGGACCTGGCAAGCGCACAGTGGAGTGGCGAGTGACACGCTGGCCGAGAGAAAATATATACTTCAGGAGGCGCGCACTTTGTTCAGACAGAACCAGCACGTAAGAGCGATTTGTGGTCACAGAAACGAAAACAGTATTTATTTCGACTATTCATCTGCTGTGTGTGCTACACTTTCAGGTGATGGATCAAGAAACCATAAAAAGCTGCATTAAGGAATGTGAAGCTCGGATAGAAATAGGTAAGAGAAGTGACCCATTTCATCCTTATCACTCAGTATTTATCATTTAGCTGACTTTTTGATATAAGTCTTATGGCCTTGGTGTAGAGTTATATCAATTTTTTTAATTACATAATAATGATAGGCATAATTGATCATTTGGAATGGATTGATAAGTGATTAATATGGACGTATTATTATATCAAAATTATTTGCAAATGCGTATCTCAATCTGTGTCTGTAATCCAATACACATGTCTGTGGACTAATGTGTGTGTCTGTATTTTTCTATGTGTGTGCATGTTTAGGGACAAGCGGTAGAAAACGGATGGAAAATGGATGCATGTTTAGGTTGTCTTTCCGTGTTATGATTTGCCATAGGGTAAAAAAAAAAAATCTGTCCATACTTCCCTATTTGACTGTCTTTTTACACAAGACTTTTTGCTATGTTTCTGCCGCGAAAGGGTTGTGTATCGTATACGGAGGTGTGAAGTTGGTAGAGTGGCTGTGCCAGCAATCGGAGTGTTGCTGGTTACTGGGGTTCAATTCCCACCTTCTACCTTCCTAGTCACGTCCGTTGTGTCCTTGGGCAAGACACTTCACCCTTTGCCTCTGATGGCTGCTGGTTAGCGCCTTGCATGGCAGCTCCCGCCATCAGTGTGTGAATGTGTGTGTGAATGGGTAAATGTGGAAATACTGTCAAAGCGCTTTGAGTACCTTGAAGGTAGAAAAGCGCTATACAAGTATAACCCATTTATATTATTTATTTATAATATGTAAAGCAGGGGTCACCAACGCGGTGCCCGCGGGCACCAGGTCGCCCGTAAGGACCAGATGAGTCGCCTGCGGGCCTGTTCTAAAAAAAATTTTTTTTAAAAAATAAAAAAAACTTTTTTTTAAAAAATTAAATCTACATAGAAAAAACACAAGATACACTTTCAATCAGTGCATCAACCCAAACAACCTCCCCCATGCACACTCATCCACACCCACTCACACAAAAGGGGTTATTTCTTTCTGCTACCAATATTCTGGTTCCCACAACATAGACAACACATCTGCAAGGGACACAGTCCCTGAAGCACACATGATTGTATAGGCTGCTGGTCCACTAACATTTTCATTAATTACTATTTTTTATGTAATTATTTTTATATTGTTTTACTTTCTTTTTTTTGAAGAAAATGTTTTTTATTTATTTATCTTATTTTATTTTATTTTTTAAAAAAGGGCCTTATCTTCAACAGACCAGGTTGTCAATGAAATTAGATTTGTTTAAAGGGTTTTTTAAACCAGGCCCAGTCCAGATAATGTCCAAGTCGGACTCAGCAACACACACCTTCATTCATGTACACAGAAAAAAATTAGGGAACACAACAGATTGCATATAATTTATAAACAAAATTACATTTTCAAAATAAGCATTTATGTACAGTCCAGATTATGTCCAGGTCACTCAAATTAGGGAACACAACAACAGATATCATATAATCTATAAACATAATTATACTTTCAAAATAAGCCCTTGAGGACTTCTCATCTTTTTTTTAATGTTTTTTGGCATCATTATCGTTTTCAACCATGTAACTTTCTAAAGTTAGAAAATACTGAATAAATGTTTTAAAGAAAGTAATACTAAGTGAATATCTGTTTTTGGCCTTAAAAATAAACATTTTACCGAGTACTATAATTAAATTGACTAAATCATGATTGTCAATGAACTCTCCTAAAATAACAGAAACCACATTAAGCTTCATAAACAAACCAATCCTTAAACACATTTTTTCAACTTCCACCCAAAACAAAGACACAATATGACAATACCAAAACAAATGCAGGGTGGATTCAGGCTCCTGACAACAAAATCGGCAATCATCTGACTCTGTCATATTCCATAATTTTAACATTTTCCCTGTGGGTAAGAAGTTATAAATAATTTTAATTTGAAAATAACGATTTTGCACATCGATAGTGGTTTTATAGATTAGTTTGAATATGGCATCCCATGGCAACGGGCAGTCAAAAAAGTCCTCCCATTTTCCATTTGTGTTGTATGAGGCAGCCTTCAAAGATTTATTTATTAAATAAAAATGATATATTTTTCTATTTATTTTAGTTCCTTTTTGCCAACTAGAATTTCTTATTAGAGGTTTACAAACTAATAATTTAGTAGTTCCATAATTAATTATTTGTTTCCATCTTTTCCCAATTACTCCAGTTAGTTGATAAAATGAAAAGCTTGAGCAAGCATCACCATACATAGCTCTAAATTCATCATACTTCATAATTTTACCATTCTCATTGATAATATCATTGACAAAAATGATTCCTCTTTCAAACATATTTTTCCAAAAGAAAGGCTTTCCATCTATTACAATATTAGAGTTCATCCATATTAACTGCTGCAAAATATTGTCTCTTTTTTCTGGCACATAAAATTGAAAACACCACTATGAGTGGATTGTTTCCTTTATGAACCCCGCCATGTTTCCCAGCAGACTCTCTGGGAGGGGATCACTTGTAAAAAAGGATACAATTTCTATTGATACAGTACATGTTTTTTGTCCAACAGGACATTTGTGTACCACTCAATGTTTAAATACATCTTTGGAACAATTGATGCTTTTAAAAACAGACACATAGCTTCAAGGTTGAGAAGTTTCAGGCCCCCATATTCATACTCTTTGTACAAAACCTTTCTTTTAATCTTTTCTGGTTTGCCGTTCCAGACAAAATCGAAGACCCTCCGCTCATAAATCTTAAAAAAGTTTTGTGATGGAGCTGGTAATGACAAAAACTAATAAATAAATTGAGGAATAATTAACGAGTTGGCAATAGACATTTTACCATACAAGGTTAGGGATTTCCCTTTCCATAATTGCATAATTTTGTCCAGCTTTCTTAGTCGATTATCATAATTTACTGAGCCTAGATCTTCCAGATTTTCTGGGACAACAACACCAAGTATGTTAACTGGTCCATCTGTCCACAAAACAGGCACTTTGCATTCCATTCGAAAGGACGTTCCCTTTAGATTTCCGATCCTTAACATTTTACATTTATCATAATTAAGCTTAAGGCCAGATTGCTGTGAAAATATGTCCAAAAGATTAAGAAGGTTCCGCAAACAATGAGGAAAAATCTTATCTTTGTGAATCAGCCTTTTCTGACATGAACTTCATCAAGAACAAACACAGAACACGCCTCACTGATGCACATCTGCAAGACTCACTCAGAGTTGCAGTGTCAAGTTACACACCAGAGTACAACACACTAGTTAACAGCATGCAATGCCAGGCTTCCCACTAACTGACAAAGAAACAGATAACAGATTTGGTGTCCAGTTCAAAGTGTGACATGATTTAAAAATTTGAGAGTTTACTTTTGTATTTTACATGAGTTATTATTTGTACAAACATGGTGCAAAGTAATTCATGATTTGTTAAAAAATGTTAGTGGCTAGCTAGTTAAAATGGGATATTGTGATTTCACAAGACTGTCTTAGAAGTGATCATTTGAAAATGTTCAATTTGAAAAATGTGCACTTAGAGAAAATATAAAAATAAAGTGTTGCATATTGATATTTATCTGTTTCTATATATATTTATTGTGAGAAATCATTAAGATGATCAGTGTTTCCACAAAGATAAATATCATTAATTATTAATAATAACAGAGTTAAAGGTAAATTGAGCAAATTGGCTACTTCTGGCAATTTATTTAAGTGTGTATCTAACTGGTAGCCCTTCGCATTAATCAGTACCCAAGAAGTAGCCCTTGGTTTAAAAAAGGTTGGTGACCCCTGATGTAAAGCATTCTGTGTCTAAGAGTTGTATGTGCGTAAAAAAAAAGTCTGTCTGACTGTCATCAAATTTGTGTGAAGCAGGAACCCTGATTGGCTGTCTTTTTACACGTGACTTTTGCGACAATCGTGTGCATGTAAGAATTGTCTGTCCGTGCAGCGGTTCAAAGTTGTGAAAAAAGTTATCTCTGGAACGTCACCTTACCTTTTCTTCTTCTTACCATTAGTCGCTGCCCTGTACCCACCAGTGACGTGCGGTGAGGTTCATGGCTGGTGAGGCAGTGACTTCATCACAGTCAGATTTACAAACATATGAACCCTAAAGAGTATCTTATTCACCATTTGATTGGCAGCAGTTAACAGGTTATGTTTAAAAGCTCATACCAACATTCTTCCCTGCTTGGCACTCAGCATCAAGGGTTGGAATTGGGGGTTAAATCACCAAAAATGATTCCCGGGCGCGGCGCCGCTGCTGCCCACTGCTCCCCTCACCTCCCAGGGGGTGATCAAGGGGATGGGTCAAATGCAGAGGACACATTTCACCACACCTAGTGTGTGTGACAATCATTGGTACTTTAACTTAACTTTAACTTTACACATACAAACTGTAGCACACAAAAAAGCACATTTAATAAAAAAAACTTTATTATGGTCTTACCTTTACTTATAAATGAAATCCATGCGCCGCTCCTTCTGAACAAAAGCATCGATAACTTGTTTATAGAAGTCTTCCTTATCTTTCTTTAGTTTTAAAAGTCTCTCTGTCTCGATGGAGATCTTCCTTTAATTATTACCTCCTGCTTCGATTGAAAGTCCAGTTTAGAAAACTGTTTTATTTTAGATATGTAATCCTCCATGTTAAAAGTCCAGGCGAGAGGAAAAAATAAACGATCGCTAACTGTTGCTGCTTGTTGTCACTTATTCTGCAGCCGAGTAGTCGCAAGAATGATCCCTGGGATCACTAGCGCCCTCTACCACCATGAGGCGGGATTACTGCGAGCCTCACCCAGTGCGTCTTCGCAGCCGTTTTATGATTGCTCAGCACAAGAAATACGTTACACACATACAGTTGTTGACAAAATACACTGTACATTATATACCTCAGCTAACTAAACTATGGAAATGGATAATATAATTCATATAGCAATACGGTCTCACTGCACAGCAGGCCAGCAGTTAGCCGAGTCATTGCGCAATCCATGGTGAGGCTCAACTGGCTGCTGACTCACCGCAAGTCTCTTCTCAGTATTTGAACGGCAAATGTGAAAATTCAGCGATTTTGAATAAAAATAATCTAAAACTGGTGAAGTTAAATGGAAAATAACTTTATAGTATAATCACTGGATACATATAACAATTTAATTATTTTTTTTTCTTTTTACATTTTTTTTCTTTCCATGATGGCACGTGAGGCCCTGCCTCACCTGCCTCCCCTGACTGCACGTCACTGGTACCCTACACTCACACTTGTGTTGGTGTTGAAGCCAACTTGCCTAGAACAATTATAACGGACTCTCCATCACTTTATGTAAAAAAAAAAAAAAGGAAAAAAAGTTACTGTTTTAGCAGTAGTTATCAGAAGTTTACATGTACATTTCTCGGATATAAGGTCCGATACAAGCAGTCCTGTTTACTTGTGCGAAGCTGTCAAGTCATTTACAAAAGGTAAACATGGTTGGCTATACTGTAGGCCACTAGAATAGAATATAATAGAATAGAATATATCTTTATTGTCATTGTACATTGTACAACAAAATTGCAAGCAAAAACTAATTTAGTGCAAATTCATAACAAAAGGAGCTTGCAGCTACACAAAAGCTAAGCCCACAATAGCACACAAGCTAGACAAAGGTAAAAGGTGTCCCTATTTGAACGACATTGCAGTCTGAACACATTTGTCAATATTAACAAGTATCAAATATTTATAGCTGTTTATAACTTACAGGTACGTCTCCATGGCAGAATCATATCAGAAAGTATCCAGTGACAAACGTGTCCACATGAGCTTAACTTAACGAATTATTGTTATTAATAAGTGTTGCAAAAAAACCCCCCCAACAATTACCACTCCACTTCAATTTAAAGACAGCATAAGTCTGTTTTAAGGTTAGTGGTTTTCTCAGAGTAATTTTAGTTGATCAAGCCTTTTTACATTACACACTACAAAAACCTAATAGTATGTACATGATTAGTGCTGATATCGTATCAGATCGATATCGGCCAATACTGAAGACTCCAATACCGGTATCATAGCGGAAGTGATGATGATTTACTGTTTGATGCACTGACTGTTTTGTTTCATCTCACAGGTCTACATTACAAGAATCCATACCCGAGAGCGGTAAGTGAATAGTTTTGTTTTGTGCTGGTGCATAAAAGCTCTAACATGACTGTTTTTTCCCCTTCCTGCAGACATACCTCCCACCAATGGGTCTGGCCACTCTGAAAGGCAGGAAGCTGCGAACACAGCAGCGCCTGAGGAAGCAGGCCAAGCCAATTTACTTACAGTCACACGACGAGACCTGATACCCTTCCATCCACGCCGAGTCTTCCAGTTACCAAAGCAAAGGAAAAGCTAGAATGCCATCACAAGATGGTCCAATGGGGTTAATGTGTCGCTGGCACCCACTGACCACTCTTTATAAAGACACTTTTATATGATCGTTTTGTTATTATATAAACATGTTTCTGTTTAAAACCATGTCTAGGCAAAATCTTTGTTTATTTGTATTTTTTTATTTTAAGAAAACGATATCAATCTGCAAAGCAGATAAATTGTATTAAAAAGTTACGGGAAAAATAGGCAAATGGGTGGCTTTTAATGTGTTATGGATGACTGAAAGGAAAAAAAAAAGTACTCGGGGTAACACGTTCAAAGCATGAGAATACAGTTGAAATATTACAAGAATAAAGATGTAACTTGGCCTGAAAAAATAGAATGAAGTCACCTTATTACGCTAGAGAAACTAGTTTTACAACAATGAAGTCAATATATGAGCATAAATGTGTGCCTGAGTTGTGAAATCACAACTTCATTCATACTTTACAAATTAATTATTGTAGTATTAACTTTTGTTTGGCAATGTGTTTTATCCTCACAATGTTACAAGTCTGAAACTGTCATGTAATTTTTTTCACCACCTTAATAGTTGTTTGTATTGTGCTTTATATTTAAAAAAGTTACACATTGCAGATTCTTTACAAGAAATGTTTGCATAACATGCACTGGAGCCCTGTTTCAGTTATCGAAGCAGAATAAAACATGCTAAAACAATATTTGATGTAACTTGTTTTTTTCCTACCATAATATCACTTCTAATAAAGTAGGAGCCTATCAGTTTTACAGGACTTAGAAACTATAACGGCACATTTTTTATACATGTAATGATAATAATGTTAACGTAGTGGCGGTACTTTATTTAAAGCGTCAAAACAGCTTTAACTTTTGTAATAATGTGACCGACCAGTAGATGGGGTCAGCGAGTAATTTTTATGTTATACTAGATGCCAATAAGAAAATACAAAGCAAAATATCTGCAAATAATTTTTCAAATAAAATAATATTTTTTGAATTATTTTTTTTAAGAGTAACAAATGAAAAACATTTAAAATAGGTGAATCACTAAGAGAGCAGAGATATTTTTACAGGTTATGTTGTTTGACTGCCCTGCACATAACCACATGATGGAGCCTCCTGAACACAGAGTGAGAGACAGTTTTCTGCAGTGTGACGTCATCACTGTGACTACAGTTTAGGACCTCAAGGCACCAGGCTGGGCTTGTATTCTAGGAAAACCCATATGCTCCTAAATAGATTAAGGTAAACTAATATAAAAAGAAATACGGACATGAAAGTTGCTAGAAATTCTAAGGCCCCTGAAAGAATATCGGTGTGGGCCCCTCTAACCCATTTACTGCCCGTGCGTTTTTGGCAACGTGGGCCCCTTAGAATTGTCATCACCTTTCCCCCCTGTATCACGCCACTGAGTAGAGATGATATTCTTTTTAACCAACACCGACTCTTGCTACGGCAAAGTTAGTGAAAAAGGGAGCGAGACAGTTGCTCTGTCTGCCGAATGAGCAGTTGTGAGACGGAATCAAATTAAAAATGTAATTTGAGAAGTAGCTACGTATTAAACACCTGACCCGAGTTAACCATCTCACATACTTTGTGTAGCCTTACATCCACATTTTTATAATTCTAGTATCATCAACATGCATGTAACACACATTGATACTTTTTTGAACCGTGAAAGTTAAAGTTAAAGTACCACTGATAGTCACACAGGCACTAGGTGTGGTGAAATTAACCTCTGCATTTGACACATCCCCTTGTTCAACCCCCTGGGAGGTGAGGGGAGCAGTTAGCAGCAGCGGTGGCTGCGCTCGGGAATCATTTTGGTGATTTAACCCCCAATTCCAACCCTTGATGCTGAGTGCCAAGCAGGGAGGTAATGGGTCCCATTTTTATAGTCATTGGTATGACTCGGCTGGGGTTTGAACTCACGACCTAGCGATCTCAGGGCGGACACTCTAACCAGGACCCAGAGTGATGAGAGTGCAGCGTTTTAGTGTGCTTTTCGGGCTTCTACATCAATTGACAGGTATAGATAATGGTTGTTATTTTGCTTCAATTAGGAGACAATTTTGGTCAGTTAGCTCACTTCAATGAATAAACCAACATCACTGAAGTGCTATTAAGAAAAGTATAGACCAAAAGACAGGGAATATCATATTTGAACCATACGTGTGCAGTTAACTCACTTACAGGAACCATAAAACTCTGGACTGTAGGTTTTAGTGGGTTTTTACCATGGAAATTGGACACACTAAGCAGTTACTGTATTTGTCATGTCACATGGTTACAACTGTGTGTGAGTTATCTTACGTTTGGGAACAATAAAAAGTGTCTTATAATTAAGTAACAGCAGTCATTTCCATGAGATTATTTCTAATATAAGTGACTTAGCCCACTTACAATAAAAAATAAAAATCTTGTTTTTCATGAGTTGTGTACTATTATTGAATGTCTGGGGGTGGGCGGTTCCTGCATGCTTTGTAAATAATGTGTACCCCTTTCAGAGATCACATTCAGTTCCCTTAAAAACATTCACATGTTGCACAATGAGATGCAAGCACTGGATAAAGTGTACATTCCTGTAACTTTCTGTCTGTGAAATATATATTTCTATGAGCATTTCTGTAATCTAGTAACAACATTTCATGATTAATATCCATAAATGAACATTCTTAATAAATGAGCACACATCTGTTTGGGGAGTCATAGTGTAACGACCTGGCATTTACAGTTTATGTGTGGCTTTGGAGTTTTTTGTGTGGCCATAAACGCATCATCATGGCTAAGTGCCATGAGTGTGTGTGTTGGCGCAAGTGAGAGAGAGCGAGTGGCTGCTGTTGATATGACAGATGACAAAGAGTTGCTTTTGGCCTGGTTTGTACAGCAGAAAATGACCACATTTGGTAGATAAAAGTTTTTTACTAATGTTTTTCGGTTTGGTTACAGCCGACAATAAACAGTTCTGCTCAATAAAGTGATCGTTTGAATTACCACTGATAGTCACACACACGCACTAGGTGTGGTGAAATTACCCTCTGCATTTGACCCATCCCCTTGTTCTACCCCCTTGGAGGTGAGGGGATGATGGTGCTCACTGCTCAGGAATAATTTTGGTGATTAACCCCCAATTCCAACTCTTGATGCTGAGTGCTAAGCAGGGAGGTAATGGGTCCCATTTTTATAGTCTTTGGTATGACTCGGCCGGGGTTTGAGCTCACGACCTAGCAATCTCAGGGCGGACACAACACAAGGCCACTGAGCAGTGGCCTTATCTCTTGTGTTGTTCACCTGTCACTCCCAGTTGCATTGCAAAATCATACAGAAGAAATTCTTGTGTGTTTATTTGCTTTAGAGTTCAGATTGGATTTGATTTTGTGTGCAGTGTGCAACCTGAGAGGGAACGTTGCAGCAGAGCGCATCAAATATGGACGCAAAATTATATTTTGATGAAATAAAAGCACATTTTATTATAAGTTCATGAGCTGGAATATATTTTAAACTAAATTGTTTATTTTGTCAGGAAAACTAACGACCGTAATGCATGTTCCTGGGCACAGCCGCACACTTCCTCCTTGGTAGCAAACATGGCGCCTGTTGTTTAGTTGGCCATACACTCTTTAAACACGACTCTGGCCAAGATGCGTTGTGCAAAGACTCCCCCTATGATTGTGGCCGCACTGCAGGTGGACCGCAAGTTCTGACACAGAAGAACCTTTTGTATCATCAGACTGGACTTGTAGTCCAAGTGGAAGGATGTGGTTGATGTAGCTAGGGCCGTGCTGTACCTGAGCTCAGAAGCTGCTGCACTGCACCCAGCTGGAAAATGAGGACTACGGTGTCCCTCTATGCTGCAGCTGGCGATGAAAGGGTTCTACACGGAGAAGAACCCTGGCAAGAGCCCATCAGACAAACCATGCCATCACATTAGTGAGGAGCAGAGTGTCACGGCCCGAGCGCACACCAGTGCGCAATTATGTGTGCGCTGTGCTAAACGCACATCCGGTAGCGCGCCGAGCGCGTGCCAGTCCGGCTGCAGCAAGGAGCTGCAATCAATCGCCAGCAATCGGCGCACCTGTCACTGATCAGAGGACCTGCCTTCATAAGCCTGCACAACATGCTATCCCGCGCCAGAACGTAGTCATCTGTTCCCGTACAGTAAGCCGACTAACCAAGCTCTATACATTCTCTCTCTGTGTTTCTTCCCCGCCGTGTTGAATTGTCTCGTGTCCTCCCTGCAGCCTGCCTTCGTTCCCACGTTAGGAGCTGTGTGTCTCGTCTTCTGGCGTTCCCTTTGGTCCCCTGGCTGCCTCTTGGATCTCGACCTCCCGCCTGGACACGGACCTATGACGCCCGACTTCCTGCCTGTCTCACGGACCTACGAGCCTGCCCCGCCCCTATTGGACTTCCGCCTCTCGCTCAACACTAAGGGTAACACACTACAGTTAAATCCTACACATAGTCGCGCACCACACACATTCTTGACTAGTTATCACACTTCATTTATTGATTTATATATATTGTGTAGATATATAAATAAAAATAGAGTTTAAACAACGTCCCTCCTGTCTGTGCCGTCTCCTCCCTCCTGTACACGTAACACAGTTACCTAAAAAAGTTACCTAAAAAAGAAGAAAGTGGTGATCCGATAACAGCGATGCAGGTGACCCCGGTGACGGTCTATGACACAAAACGGCGAAGGCGCGATCCTGGCGCAGCTTCAGTATTAGCAAATAGGTAAACCCAGTTATCAGCTGTGTCCACAGCTGGGTATATGACGAGTCAACAACCTGCATTAAAGGCCCACTACTCCCAACGGCCCAGCCTCCTTTGGTACAACGATATCCTCTTTCGCCGCTGGAAGGACCCGGTCGGCGACCGTGATGTCTTCCAGCTCTCAGTTTCCCGCAAGGTGAAGAGGCGAGTGCTGCAAAAGATCCAGGAAGCCACGGGGACAGATCCCTGTGACACCGCTAAGATCCTCCATCGCCTGCGATCTAGCTTCCATTGGCTGAGGTGTCGCTACATACACCGATGCAACACATACAACTACCAGAAGAGAAGAACCTGGTGCTAACGCGGCCCCCTGCCTGATCAGGTGGGGGCACAGGTGCAAAGTTGGTTGTTAATGCCTTTGGTGATGTCACATCACAGGAAAGGGAGGCCAGGCTGAAAGACAGGCATCCAGTGGGATGCAAACCAGAAGTCCACAGTGGGGGAAAAAAGGCTTTAGGGTGTAAATATAGATATGTAAATACTCACCTGACAGTATTGTGCCAGTAAGGATATAATAAATATACTATTAAAAAAAAGGGAAACACCATCCCAATAGAAATGGGAGTGTAATCCATCATAGAGCCCCTTCAAGTCCTTCAGTCTGTGTGCATTATTTAGGGGATTCAGAGAGAGACCCCGGGGGAAATATGGTGGAAGAAGCACGACTAAAAAAAAAATGGTGAAGAATAATGCAAAAGTTGGACAGCTAATGTGAAGCTCTGATAAGGTAATTAGAAGCCTGTAAATAGAGAGCTCATCTCCTCATATTCCCTGCTCAACTCACCTTAATGATTTCGATACAGATCACATTCTTAACTGTGTTGACTACACTTAAATAAATATCAAGTTTGCTTTCACTTTACCATGCTATGTGTAAACAGGCCGTGCAAGTGTGGTGGCATTCTTATAATACCTACATCAGAATTATACAACGCTCAGTGCAATTATGACACAGCTTTAGCATTGCCTTACAAAAATTGGGTAACTAAAGATTTACACTGACAGCTTATACAAAAGTGTACTATTGAGTGCACAATAAACATTTGTTCAGTTTGAGTTTCACGTAGTCAAAGATAAGATGTTATTTCATGACGAGGCACGTAATTGCAGGGTCGCGCATTTGTATACATTTGTCTCTCCTTCACCCCGTCACTCTTGGTCTGTTTATAGTACAATGTCTCTACAGACACATATTTTAAAAGGGGCTGGCGTGGGCCTACTTCAAATCCACGGTATGAACAGAGAGAGCAAAATGTTCATAAAGTCACATGTAAAGGGGGAATGTGTGCAAACAATGGGAAAGGGGTAAGACAGTGCACATCAATGTACAGTATTTCTACCTTGTATGGTATATATATACACTTCTATAGGCTCCTATTAGGGATAACATGTATAGGAAGAGGAGTGTACAATAATTGTTGGTTTAGACCCCAGGGTGCAGAGACGGCATGCAATGTGCAGCTACGAAATCCTTCTATTACGGAAAATGCTAGTAGTATGAACAAAATAGTGCAGCAGGGAAGTGCACCGAAAACAAAAAGACATAGGGGATATAAGAAAAGTCTGTGACAAACAGGAACTAAAAATAACAAAAAAAAAGAGTCTATATACAGGAAATAATAGTTGAAAGACAGGATAATAACTAGAGTCCAAACATGTCATGTGGGATAATGACAAATATAAAATAACATATTCAAGTTTTTTTCCCAGTAAATAATTACTCTTACCCAAAAAAATATATTATACAACATACATTGTGCAGTGGAAGCTCCAAAGTTGAACCTGTTTACACAAACAAAGAAAGTTCAAATAACACATGTGAGCTCAAGATAAGCACTGGATGATCAAACTAAAATAAAGCAAAACTGTGATGTACTGTATACATATGGGAGGGGCAATTTTTGCAGAACTATCCCGTCACCTTGTGACAGTCTGTCAAACTAAATAGTACACAGGGACAAAATTCAAAGCCCACTCTAGATGGGGGGGCCGAACAGGATTAATTGACAACAACGCCCTGGTATCCCAAATGTCGTTCATGCCTCGTATAAGACGCACCACAAAACAATTCCTGTTTGCCTGTAAATGTGTGCTGACTTTAAAGATACAACATGTTATTGCCACTTTCTGTTATTACTGGTGTGGAGGAAATGTGCATTGTTGAAAATATCTGCGTATATTCCTCATTGAAGAGTTCTATTTTCCGACAGTCTGAAAGTCCATAAATGTGTTGTGACTGTTGAGCGTACTGAGCAGAGGGGGCAATACAATGAAAGAGAGACGCTTTGTGTGGGGTTGATGTTTTAATAAAGTGATTGTTGATTGACTTTCATCTCCTCGTTATTCTTTCAACATTCGGGAAAAAGCTACAATAGTTCATATAAACACAAAATAACTTTAGTATCCGGGACAAGGGTAATTTCCTGGAGTTTTCCGCAGAATCTGGAAGATGTGGCACATTTAAGCATGTGTCTGTGAAGCAAGCGTTTCCCAGCATGCCTTGTTTTCCTTACAATTGTCACTTTTGACTGTGTTAGCAAGCATTTTTATGTGTTATTTGACATGCATTATTTTGGTTTAATAATTAAAGTAGTGTACAATTCAATTATTGCTAATTTTGGTGGTAATGGAATACATAATTGTTTGTATTACATAAAATGTATATGTGGTGGCATTGTGAGACAAAGGTGGAATTTGCTATGAGCAATGTGCGATCCAGAAAAACCTTGCCACTTTGCTTCTAATCTATACGACCTCTCATTTCCATGTCAAGTCAACGGAGTGGACGCTGGGTGCCCCTACCATCACGCCAACTTGCTGCTGAGACGATGTGTCATGAGGTTGTGCGTGTCAATCACAGTCAGAAGAAAATGCAAGGGCCGGCAGGGGGTGAATTTGCAGCTGCAGAGGTAGTGAGTGACTGTGAATAAAACACAAGGCGGAGGGGTGAGGGTTAGATTGGTCCTGGATCATGGATGATAACACTGATTCCAAAAGATGGTATTTTATTCATAAAATTGATATAGGCCAGGGGTGTCCAAACTTTTTTACTCTGGGGCCTAAAAAATTTGGCCAGGGGCCAAAAGCCGATTGCATGTAAAGTAACAATATTTATACACACATACATACATATACTATATTGCCAAAAGTATTTGGCCCCCAGCCTCGCTTTATTCCTTAATTTCTTTGTACCCTCTGAAGAAGAGTGATTTTGAGTTGCTAAAGTTTTTTGGTCAGTTTTTCTTTAGCTAGTTTCATAGTGCTCTGCCTTGTTTTTTCCTTCCTCTTGGAGTGCTTTAATTTGTAGTTTCCTTAGCCCTTTATAGTGTAGTTTGCTCAAAGCTTTTTGTATCCTCTTTGTGATCGATTTTCTTTTAGTATAGTTAATCGTAGATTGTTTTTTTTTAAATTATTAGATCTGTGTAGATTTTGCTATCACCTGTTCTCCCTCCCTCTGGAGTGATTTTTCGTTTATTGTTTTTTTGCCCTGTGCTACGTTTCCTTTTTACTCTAGTGTGTCTAGTATAGAGTTTGTAGCCATTTGTTTATTCACTCTATCTGAAGAGAGTTCTCAGAAACTGTTGAATAAAAGCCTGCGTCAATTGTTTCCCGTCTGCAACTGAGTCCTCATTTTTGCCAAGGCCTAACAGGTGTGGACTGATGGGGATCCATAATAAACTAAACTAAACTAAACCCTAACCCCAACCCTAGCCCCAACCCCAACCCCAACCCTAACCAAATAACTCTAAATTAAGTCTTTGTTACTTAGAACAGTGGTCCCCAACCACCGGGCTGCGGCCCGGTACTGGTCCGTGGATCGATTGGTACCGGGCCGCACAAGAAATGTAAAAAAATAATTAAAAAAAATTAAAAATACTTTTTCAATTAAATCTACATAAAAAATACAAGATACACTTACAATTAGTGCACCAACCCAAAAAACCTCCCTCCCCCATTTACACTCATTCACACTCATTCCCACAAAAGGGTTCTTTCTTTCTGTTATTAATATTTCTGGTTCCTACATTATATATCAATATAGATCAATACAGTCTGCAGGGATACAGTCCGTAAGCACGCATGATTGTATTTTTTTATGACAAAAAAAATAAAAAAATAAATTAAAAAATTAAATCCCCCCCCCTCACCCCCCGGTCCGTGGGACACATTTTCAAGCGTTGACCGGTCCGCAGTTACAAAAAGGTTGGGGACCACTGACTTAGAATATGTGAGTGTGGATGTTGTCTGTCTATCTGTGTTGGCCCTGCGATGAGGTGGCGACTTGTCCAGGGTGTACCCCGCCTTCCGCCCAAATACAGCTGAGATATGCTCCAGCACCCCCGACGACCTCAAAAGGGACAAGCGGTAGAAAATGGATGGATGGATGTTCCCCATACTAAAGTGTTACCGAAAAGTTATGTTCATCTGCGATTAATCACGTTTCATTTTGAATGAACTATGAACAAGCTGTGATTAATCACAAGTAAATATTTTAATCATTTGACAGCCCTAATAAATATTTATACCCCAAATATAAGACAACCTGTCCTTTTTAGACTTTTTTTTACTGAGGAAAAAATACAGTTTTATATTTGGCCCATTGCGGTGGTATATATTTCCTGCATCTGCCGTCACTCATTTCTGTGAGTTAATTATATATAATTTTGTATAATACTACTTAACTTTACTAATGCCACAGCTGATCTGCTGTGTTGTGTTTAAGATGCAACATACTGTATGCTGGTGTCTGTTACATTCTGTAACAGTATCAGTCATAATAAAGGTAATTTACCAGAGGCACTACATGTTATTTTTTCCACTGTAAATTGCTTTTTAGCTGTAAGCTGACACGCCTGGCCATTAACTGAGGGATGGCATATAAGACAATGCTATATAGTTAGCCATGCTTGTGCAAATGTGATGTAGAGTTGTTAAACAATGAGTGGACGTGCACAAACATCCAAATGTGGTGTTGGGTCACAAGGGTGGCTGCTTTTGAGTAACTCGAAGAAGCCATCAAATATTTAGCTGTCCTCCTCTTCGGGATCAAGATGTGTAAACAAACATATTAGCTGTGGGATTCACATGCAAGTTGTCCAATGTGTAACTTTCAGAACAAAGGAACTGTTCAGACATGGATTGATAATGAAACAAAAGTTTTGTTAGTCGTGGTTTGTTTCTTTTAGTCCAAAAATACATTTATGTTAATGTTGCAGCCCACTGTTTGGACCATATGCACAAATCAGGACTCATTTATCATTGCAATGTCCGGTTTAAAGTACCTTGTGGCTGGCTTTGCTATGTAACACACAGGCAAGCATTCAGACAAAGGCGTCAGTGCAATTACATTAACGTGATCAAGCGCAATCATTTCTTTTAATTGTAAGGGTGGATGGAAAACTCATTAAAGAGGGCAGATGAATAATGGAGCAGGGCGTGTTGGGGGGTTGTGCTAGCTTAGTTTACATCTTGTTGTGGCTCCTGCTGGGTTTGGGGGGTGTGCAGGGAGGAAAGCCTAGCTGGCAGTGTGTGTGTGTCAGCACGCTGTGCAGTGAAAGTGAGGAGCCTCATTGAAAAAAAAGGGCCGGCCAGCGCCAGCCTCATCAGGCAAAAATGGAAAAAGGCCTGGCAGCCAGACAGCAAGCGGTAGGCATGATGGCTGGCAGGTAGTACAGGAAAGATAACCTTTCTCTTTGTAATTGGTGGAACAAAAACTACAGTTAATGCAATGTGATAGGCTTCCTCTTGTACATATACAATGTCCCTCAGGATTTCAAACTGCTTCGTTGTATTTATTTAAAAAAATTGGGAATGCATGCACTACTTTTACAATACTGTTTGGCAAGTAATTATCCCATTTTTTAATTTTTAAAAACATTTTTGTTAGGTGACAGCTGTACTGTAATAGTTTCCCTTAAAATACAGCTGATTAACTTTTAATATAATTATATCTGTAAGGACAACAGAATACAACAAACCAGTGTTGTCCCGATACCAATATTTTGGTACCAGTACCGGTACCAAAATTATTTCGATACTTTTTGGTAGTTTTCTAAATAAAGGGGACCACAAAAAATTGCATTATTGGCTTTATTTTAACAAAACATCTTAGGGTACATTAAACATATGTTTCTTATTGCAAGTTTGTCCTTAAATAAAATAGTGAACATACAAGACAACTTGTCTTTTAGTAGTAAGTGAACAAACAAAGGCTCCTAATTTAGCTGCTGACGTATGCAGTAACATATTGTGTCATTTTCCATTCTATTATTTTGTCAAAGTTATTAAGGACAAGTGGTAGAAAATTATTTATTAATCTACTTGTTCATTTACTGTTAATATTTGGTTATTTTCTGTTTTAACGTGTTCTATCTACACTTCTGTTAAAATGTAATAATCACTTATTCTTCTGTTGTTTGATACTTTACATAAGTTTTGGATGATACCACAAATTTGGGTATCAATCCGATACCAAGTCGTTACAGAATCGGACCGTACTCTTCACCGAATATGACTCATTAGTATCGCAGTACTATACTAATACTGGTATACCGTACAACCCTACAACAAAAAGAAGTGTAGTTGAAAAAAATGCAGTAAAATCTGTTTTTTTGAGATATCCCATAGTACCTCAATTTAAGATCTCAAAGGGAGACTGCATTTTCTGGAATGTTGCCTATAATTCATAACATTTATGTGAGACAAGCACACTTATGTTTTTCTTTTATTAATACATTCTAACTTGTGAATAAACGTGAGCAAAAGTCAGTTAACAATGGAGCCAATGGAAGTCACTCTATTCAGCCTATAAGCGCTCTAAAACACCTAAAAAAAACCTCCACCAATGTTTAATAAACAAGTAAGTATATATGTAATTTACAGTAGTAACAGGCACATTCATAATAACATGTAATTACCTCCTGCTTCCAAGGAGTGCAGAGGTGTCCCTCTTTGCTCCTGCTTGCTTGCTGATTTATTTGTTTTTAAATCCTTCTACAAGTCTTGGGTATGATTGTTTTCCTTTTCTTTTAAGTACAAAACCCAAAACCAGTGAAGTTGTCACGTTGGGTAAATCGTAAATAAAAACAGAATACAATGATTTGCAAATCCTTTTCAACTTATATTCAATTGAATAGACTGCAAAGACACGATAATTAATGTTTGAACGGAGAAACTTGGTTTTTTTTGTGCAAATAATCCTTAACGTAGAATTTAATGGCAGCAACGCATTGCAAAAAAG